>NW_009260493.1:71992-77000 GCF_000687185.1 Egretta garzetta
CTGTTTAAATAATTAGAAAGGTATGACATAGTTAAGGTGTCAGGTGTCGTTGAAAAATATATATGACTACTTTTACTTTTCTTAAGTGAATCTTTTTTTTTACCTTAAGGCAATCCACTTTTTAGGCAATGACAACAGCTTCTTCATGGGCTACATCTTGGTGTTTTGCATCATTGGGGCACTCGCCCTCTTTAAAAGCCTCATGGCCATGCTTATCCTTCAAAATTGAATGATGGATTTTTTTTTTTTAATCCAGGTACTGCCACATTAAAAGTCCCAGGAAGCAGCTGTTTCTTAGGCTGGAAAAGTTTCTTTCCTCTGCATTACACTGCTGGTCTCCACCACCCAGGAAGTGAAGAGGAGACAAAAATCCAAACATGTAAAATAACACTCATTAACGTGCCCACAGAGAAAGAATGCCCATGGAAGGGCGCTGTGTACATGGTTTTTCTTATGCCCAGACAGGGTCTAATTACTACCATTCACCATGGCATCCTGCAGACACAGAGGCTCAAGTGTAAAAATGGTCATGAAGTCTTCAGGAAAACTGACCATCAAAATTATAACATTTGGCACTTATCTCAGCAGGAGCAAGGCTAACTAGCTCTCAGGTCCCTATAAGATCTGCGTGTTGCAGTATTTAGGTGTCACTCTGCTAATGTCTTCATTTCTACAGGCACACAAGTGATACAAAATTTATCTCCTGTTGTTTTCCATTCCTCCACATTCCTGCACTAGTCCAGTATGTTACCATTCTAAACAGCTGAATAATGTGCATGTGAGGAAAAGTTGTGCTTTCAGGATATTTTTTTTAGCCAGATTTTGCAACACGTGCTTGGGACTGTAAGATACTCAGTTCCTCTACACAAAGCCACTGAGTGCTTCTTTCTAAGGCAGAAAGATTTACTTCTTGCCACATGTCTTTTTTGTTTTCCACTCACCTCTTGAGAACCTGTGTCATCCATGGAAAGGTGAAACAAGTACCTTATACCGAAGAGGTAAGCAAAAAGAGCTACCCACTTTGCAGTGAGAGTCACAATAGGGTTCGTAAAAGCTCAAAAGTTTAGGCATTCGTGTGAAAGCAGAAAAGTTCGAGTTCCAGTCTGCCTTTGCAGGATTTTCTATTTGCTTATGTTAAATCTGAAAATAGCAAAAGAAACTTCAGCTCCAAAATGTCTTTTTTTTGTATCTATCTATCTCAACCAAAACGCTACAGCATTACGCTTTCTTTCGGTACTTTTTCCCCCTTGTCCCCATGGTCTGCACACCTGGCTGCACAGTCCTTCAAGTTTAGCAAAGGAGTCAAAATTGCAACCAGGTGTTTTAACTTGTAGCTCAGTGGTCGGGAGAGCCCCTCAGACAATGTTTGGATTATTTATAAAGAGAACACTACAGACATGAATGTCCCACTTCTTGGATAGGCTTGTGAGCATTTACATAAAAAAGTGGACTCTGGTAGCTTTCCTTCCAGCTGTTGTTTAAAACATCCTTTCTAAAAACAGTGGGATGAAAAAACCCACAATTACAACACCAATAATAGTTTCCCAGGAATTACAATGATGTGCCTGAAAACGCAAAGAGCCTGAGCTGAGTAACCTTTGTGCAAACTACATCCACATCTGCATCATCCCTGACACAGGAGAGCTCAGTGGCTCATCTCTCCTCCCCCAAGGCCACCTCTGATACAAGAAATAGACAGTACTTTCCTAAATCCTTCCCTCTCTTCCCAGAATTAAATAAGCCATTGTTTTATTCAGACCTCATTGTGGTCAAATCCATTTGCTATGTCTCAGGTCTTTAAATAGATTTTGACTGAACCAAGCAGTTTTGACCAGTTCATTTTTTGAATGAATTGAAGTGGCACCAAACAACAGAAGTCACAGCTTTCAGTTCCTGTCTGCTTTTAGAGAAATCCTTTAATATAATCCAGATGTCTATCATTTAACCAGGCCTCAGTCTATGACAAGACTTCAGTGCTTAAGCTTGAAGTTATTAATTTCCTTTTATCTTGTTTTCCAGATTTTTATCCACTGCTTTTTGGGAAGACAAATTAATTATCTAAATCATTCCTATTTATTTCTTTACTGTGGAACATTATTAGAATATTCCAATGCTCTTAATATTATTAAAACAAGCATAACTTCTCCCAAATATAGGTTTCACATCTATGTCCCTCTAGGTCTAATTATGACCAAATAGTGCAACAACACTAGAATCCAGTTGGCTACAGTGCATTTCACAACACTGCTGCCAAGGGTAAAACCAGCCAGCCAGTACCTAGGCTAGTTCGCCTGTGGAGGGAACACTGTGAATATAAGACACGCATTCTTCCCCCAAAGCCAAAAGACAAATGACCCCCCTCTTCCAACTCCCCCCCACCTAAACACTGGTTTAGATGGATTCTGTAACTGACTGCTGCAAGAGCTGAACAATTTTATAGCCAGACCACACAGCTTAAACACAAATCTCACTATAGCATTTCCTGCTCTTTTCCTTTCCACAATCCATTGCTTTAAACACCAAATAAAATATGGGAAGTGCAAGTTAGTGAGAAGATCAATCCTCTCTTCTTCTCTTGCATTTCTTCTCCTTGATTCTGTTCTTATTTCCCAGAATCCTCCTACATTTGCTAAATCCCGATAGCATCTGTAGTTTGAAGACTGAGAGAAACCAGTTTCTGTGATGCCTTTGAACATGTACACAGATGCACTCAGATGCACGTGATGATGATGAGCATGTTGAGAGATGCTATCAGTTGTAAACAGATTTCTCAACACCAAATAGCGCAAGACTCTGAGGGCCAGGGATGACTGTTCATAAGGCAATCCCAGCAGCTTTATCCTCATTCAATAACCAGCTGTAGAAGAAAGTTCTACCGAAGGAGAAAGCAAGACTGCAGGTGTTCACAGCATTGGCAGTGGAGCTGGAAGGGTCGCAAACCAGTGGTGAGAAACTATTGATCTGTTGCAGAATGAAACCGTTATCACTGCTGGAACAGGGTGGGGGGATAGGCAATGGGTATCATCATGCTCACAGCTGTGAGGAATAAGGGCACAATAAGGAACTAGTGCTGTTAACTTCTGATCATTTGTACTCCTAACACTGTCAGGTGTCACTAAATATTACTTTTCAGTCTGCCTTCAGATTTTGTAAAAGTTGGTCCACAAACAGATACAGCAAGGTCATGGCAAATGGTGCTCATTATTTTGCACTATTATTACTGTAAGCATAATGAGATAGATAGTGCCTTGATATTACTGCACAGTCTGGAGTCACTGAGCAAACAGTTTCCATTATGCCTTTAAACACCCACTAGTTATGAGGTGACTACAGGCCAGTAAGCAGGGTTCAGAGTTGCAAGACGCATCAAGCTGCAGGGGCGATTACACTTCTACAGCAGCTACTATGTCTGCCTACAGTAGGAAATGGGGAAAAATATAATGAAGTAGTGACTGGAGTTCCCCAGGATGCAGAGTCTACTTTCTCTATGCTTGAACACGTGCCTTCAATGCAGACCCAGAGTTCTGCAGCTCCTGTACTGCCCTTCCTCATGCCTTGCAGCTTGTGGCACATCATTACCAGAAATCAGTCCCTCTAATTGCAGAGCCCAAGTAGGTGAGTTACTTCAGAAAAAGGAGTAGATGGTGGGTTGCAGGCTTAGCACAGAGAGAGGGAATCTCAAACTCTAACTTGTGCATTGCTTAAGTTTGTCTGCACCCAAGTCCTCTGTGGCAGTTGTCCCAATGCGACAGAGGCAGGTGGAGAGAGCAGCTTGACATTAACAGGATGAAAAAGGTGCCCAGGCTGCAAAGCTGGCCAGTGATACCAGCTGCAATGCTCCATAGCTTTCTGGGTGTGGTTCCCCCACCCACCCCCAGTTGCCCCATGTACCCTGGTTCACACTGTGGCAACCAAGGCATGTGTTGATGTCGCACTGGGGTTTGCAACTTAAGCTAGACCTTCAAGTCACTGGTGCTCTTGGGATGGAGCTTGCTTTAACATGATCCTGTGAAGTGCTCAGCCTTTTGTTTCCATTTTGACTTCTTTGTGTCAGTTTTTAGGGTCAAAATCCAGTTCTGCAAAATCACATTTGAAGTTATAATGGAATTGGTTCAGGGTCAGGAAATTCCTTTTGGAGGAGCCTACTGCTCAAACCACTTTAATAGGCCAGATGTTGATTTTATCCAGAGTTGAGATTGAAAGTCTCGAAAGTAAGAAGTCCGAAGTGGCACTCAAGGGATCCTCTAACCTGCTGGCACAAACTGCCTGCGATTCCCTTGAGACATCGGCTTACAGACTGACAATGCTACCCTTGAAGGTATGGGAGATTTAGGTTTTACAAATAGGCATTTTTCCCATCTATGACATCTTCCTAATGTTTACCTATTACTGTCTGTGACTGCCTTATTCACAGGTATCATAGAGGCTTTGCTGTTTACTGGGAGGATTGCTCTGTGTGAGCAGATCACTCAGGGTCAAAAGAAAGTTCTCTATATCTAACTTCTCTTTCAAATTAACAGGCAATACATTGAAACTGTAGTTAGCTCTGTGGGTAGAGCTCAGAGCTTGAGGCTATGAACAGAAGCAGCTTTGCTCTGAAACATCCAAAAGGAAGCAAGGCATAGCAGGTACACTCTGCCCTCCGGTTCATCACCAAGGCAGAGAGGTGAGACAGTGCACGTATGCCCTGCACGTAATCATCAGCCAAAAATGCGCTGAATTCAAAAGGGCTACTGACACTTGATAATGTGACCTTCCAAATTCTTTCCTTCCTTTAATTATCATAACTTCTTTTCCCCCTTAGCCCTTTATTTAAGGAATTAATTATAAAAAGTTCCTATGATTTCATTTAAGTTTTCCCCTGCCTATTTAACCAGCTTAACCTCCACTCCTCTGGCAGTTCATCACTTTCTCATACTCCCTAGACTGAACATTTCAAGAGGTGAGAGAAAATAAAAGGGCATGACTATCATGAACAAGATGAAACCATTCCCCCCCCCCCCCCCCC
>NW_009260493.1:77120-102666 GCF_000687185.1 Egretta garzetta
AACACAATCAACCTCCCCCCCCCCCCCTTCTTTTCTGTGACTCCTCCCCAAAACTCCCCTGGGAGCTTGAGTGAGCTGTAAAAATTCTGCTTACCTTCTGTGGAAGACAGGCTGTTCCTGCCTAGGCATCAGGGAAGTGGGGAATGCATTCAAACAACCAAGGGAAGCAGGGGCTACAGAGTGGCAAAATAGCTGGCAAAATTCAAATGTCAGGTTGCAATTCAAAGCATGCCAGGTGCTACCCTGTATACTTTTGATAAAGTATTTTATTATTTGCATCTGACATCATTCAAACTGAACTCTCTTCCTTGCAATCCCCTCTCCCTCCTAACCAACTCCTTTCAAACCTCCCTGACTCTCCCTTTGTTTTAAAATACTACAAGAAATGAATACAGGTCTCACCTGTGACTTTTTGCCTGGTTCCTTCAACAGACTGCTCTTCCATAGGCTGATACTCACAGGCTATCTACTACCCTTTAGATAACACCTACTTCCATGAGATCACCAATAGTTGGCTGGAAAATAGGAGACAAAGTCAGGCGAAGATCCTTATTTCTCACTAAATTAGTCTTTTTACTCTTTACAGTGTTTTCTTTTAAAAGAAAACAAAAATATTTTTAAACAAAAACTTAACCACCATAACCAAAGACTGGCTGATGAAAGGATGTCTAAAGCATGAAGAGATCTGTACTAACAGATCTGAGAAAACTACCAAATTATTCACATAGGCGTACTGATTACCATTGACTAAATTATGTCACCTAAGAGAACGATATCAGAAAAGAGAGGAGGGGGTCAATTTTATGGAATTTGTCAGGCTTGTTGCAAGTAACAGCTCATCCTTGTACCCCAAAAGTGTGTTCCTTATCTTAGACAAAGATAAGGAACACGGAATCAGTGATTATACTGATATACAGTTACTCAGAATCGGTGATTATAATCTAACCTAGCATAATTTCTCAAAATCAATGAAGGAAACTAAGCCTTAAAAAGAATACATACTTGTGTCATTCCAAGTCTGCATCTCAGATATTGAAGATACTTCGTTGACATACAAAATCCTTTTCAGGAAAATGTTAACGTTACGCTCATCTGGAAAGGAAGCTCTCTTCTGGCTCTTCCAAATACTGGAGTTCAGCTTGTTGTAGTCTACCTCTCACCACCCTTCCCTCATACCAGCTCAAATCATGACATCCCAAAAAGTAATCCTATGTAACAGCTATTCATGTGCTTGTCTTTTCTTCTGGCTTTTTTATTTCTGTTACATAGGCCAATATATTCTAAATAAGAACATTTAACTCACAGGAAAAATTCACATTTTGTGTCATGGCTTAAAAAACCCCCAAACTTACTAAAGAGAAGTAACTTAGAGTCATGTTCTGTATTTTTTTCAAAATTGAAGCATCCTATTTTGGTCGAGTTCTGACCGATAAGCTGGGCAAAGGGTCTGCCACGGCCCAGACTGCAAGTTCTCTCCAACATTTCTGGAAAATTTATAAGTTTTCAATTTGTTTGTTTTTTCTGCTATTTCTGCTTAGTTTTGGGCATATTCCACTAGATTAACTCTTGGTAAAGCATAAGCATCTATCTTGGTATTCAGCTGCTATGGAGAATATTAAGAAGTTTCCAGCACTTCCACAGGAAAAAATCTGCTTCAGTGTGGACTGGTACAACCTTGATTGCCAAAGGTTGCACAGGAATGCATACTTACACACACAGAAACAACACATGGGGGAGAATGAATGTCAAGAAGCAGCTTGAGAAAAAAAAAAAAATGACCAATCATTAATTCAAAATATGGACAGCTTTCAATATTATCACAATTTCTAATGTGATACTTTTGCATGTATTTTACCATTTGTCAAGTTTTCCAGATTGTCTCATTCAAACATATACCTAATACCGTTATTTTGTTACAGCATTTTTTAATTCTTTTTAGAAGTGCAGCATATGTACGTCTTCTAATTTTTTTATACCATACATATCTCATTCTAAACTTAGAGGTTTCCATATGTGTCATTAAAAAGCACGTAGACAAAATATTTTATGGTATCTATAATAAATGCAAAGAAATCAATACAAACAAAACTTGGCTTAGCAAACTGTACATACATAAATATGTTCTTTGTTTTTAAACTTGACATTCAACATTTTTCCTCATAAAACCTTTTACGATCTTATTTATTACATCCATTTTTTTAAACCTTAAAAAAGTGCTTCTCAGATTTACACCTTGTGCATCCAAAGCAAAAGTCTGAACACCATGCCCGAAACAGAAACCACGGGGAATAATACATTGCCATACAAGATCCTTTAAAACTGTATGTTACAAATGCTCTAAAATTTCTTTAGCATTGGTTATTTTGTATACTGTAGATACTGAGAGGGTAGTTAACAAAGACTGGCTAATGGCTCATTTAGAGCAGCACACAGGAAAGGATCTACAGTATCGAGTCCTTGGCTATGCATAGTACAGGGCAATGACCTGGATATAAAGTGGCTAAAAGATCCAGAATGCTGGACAGAAGGACATTTCCCTCACACATGTCACATCCTCCCTAGTACCTGGGATGCGAGTATAGAAACAATGCTACTCAGGTAATACGTTGTGCAGTTTGATACTGATACACTGATGTGTTACTAGCTGAGTGCCAGCAGAGAATGATATGGACACAGCGGTGGCTACAGCAGGTAGGTAAAGCTGCCGCACCGAATCTTGTCACCCCTTAAAACCATCCTGCCTCCCAGCTAGCGCTCCAGCAAGGTCACCTGCTGCCTCACGGGTCTCCTTCATAACGGAGGTGGACCATTCATGTATTTTAGCATGGGGTGGAAAGAGCGGGCAAAGTTGTTGGCCATAGTACAGCTGTAGTCCTCCTCGGTCATTGGCACCAGGCAAGCCAGCCCGATCAGGAGCAGCAAGAGAAGCTGAAGTGGCAGAGCAGCTCTGAGGACTCTGAGGAAGAAGGACGGGCGCCGCCATGCTGGCCCGGCCTCAGAAGGGGAGGAACCTGAGCCACCTCTTGTGGACCTGAGAAAAAGAGGACGGACAGGTGAATACACTAAAATATTACTGTGGCGGAGGTTGCCCTTGGGCACTCAGCCTTCCCTGATGGCTGGTTCACAATTTGTACAGACTTTGACTGACAACTGCAGAGGTATTTTTCACAGAACATGCTATTTCCCTAACAATCTTAAGAGACCTTGTATTTCTAGACCACCAAATGATCACAATAAAATGTGACCCCACAGCCCCTTCGTCAGCTATGGGGAAAACTCTCCACGTCAAGCACTGTGCTCTAGAGAAGGGGAAATGAAAGGTGGGCCATACCTGTCACGTGTTCAATGCACACTGTCTAAAAAGGAAGCCTTCTTGTTTAAAATGGCAGTTGCATTTGGTTTGCAGAAGTTTCTACACACATTTCTGTATACAGTATCCACAAGGGTATAATGCATTAAGCTTCAGTTACTTCAATCTTAAATTAATGAATACACCATTATGCAGGCAACGGGGACCCATTTTCTACAAAGTACATTGTATTTTGACTCTTGCACTGAATCAGCAGTTAAACCCTATTTGCTTAACTGACTTGACACCATCACCTTCTGTGTGATTTTCTCCCTTGTGTCTGTGGATCTGATTTGAAATGGCACAAATCTATCACAAGTCTATGGGAGAGGCAAGACCTAACACAAACGTTTCCAAAGGGACACTTCAAATTAAGCACAAAAAAATCCCATCTATTTTTTAATGAAGGATAAGATATAGATTTCACATTTTCCTTTTTGACTGAAACTGTCAGAGCTCTAATGTACGGATGACAGGTTTTGAGATAAGTGGATGACTGAAAAGAGTGATTATGCAAGTTAAAATCTGATGGTCTCAGTGTGCTAATTAAATATCATGGGAAAGTATTGTATTTTAGCACTAGCCAAAATGGAAGAACTTAGAGCCTTCAAATAATTTGCTTCAAGAACTTTTCCATTAAAACATTAGATCATGAATTTTGTCTTACACATGTTGTTATAAAACATCTGTGTGGCTGCTATGATTATGAAGCCCCAGAAAATCTATAGTTTGCTAGGGTTTAAGAGAGAAAAATGCTCATAAGGACGGATTTAGTTTCAACTTGAAGGTGGCTGAAGTCAAATGCTCCCCAGTAAAGCAAGCAGGGGTAATGGTTCCTTACTGTCTCCTTGCCTTCCCCTTGTCCTTTTGATCCTGTCCTCCCAGATAAAAAACTGAATCTGTGTGAGAAAGCATGCAAAAACTGAAGTATCATCTTCAAAACTGTTCCAGGCCTGGCAAGGGTCCCCTTCCCATATGTTCAGAAAAGAATTCTTTCTATGCTTGAGATTATTTTTATTGTCTTGTTCATTTATGTGTACCATCCCACTATGAAGGCTTCAAGAAAGCCAGTAAGATTTGGTAAAGTTTAGATGACCAACAGGTACATAAACACTCAGGTATGCTAAATGATTAACTTGACCTAAATATCCCAGGAAGGAGCGATGATCAAAACCTCAGATAGCATGTTGTTCGATTCCACATTATTGTAGCCCGGATGGAAAGCTGCTTATCGCATAACGTAAGATCACGTATTATAAAGAACATATTGAAAGGATATGGCACATTTAACAGCATCAGAGCATTCCATATTAAAGTTCAATTAGATCAGGACTTCTACTGTCTGAGAATGCCAAGACAGAAAGTTAATGGACTGAGGTAGGAACAAAGGGAACAAGGAGTGCTTAATTACCTTCCAAGCATTTGATTGCACAGTCTAGCTATTTACAAGGCTCTCATTGTACACATGTTGTTAATCCTAACCGAAGGTGGCCACATTTCTGCAGTTGGTAACTACTCTTTGATAATGAGCAAAGTCTGAATTTTCTTCACTGACTCAGAGTTACTCTGGGGCAACACAGAAGGGGCGTTTCCAAAAAGCAGACTCAAAAGGGAACAGGTAAAGTTAGCATCTAATTTTTCTTTTCCTGTGGCTTTAGTAGCACAATCCATCTCTTTTTGCTTTGTGTTTCACCAAAAAAAAAAAAAAAAAAATAGAAGAAGAGTGGTATGTGTAAACTGCATGGCTGATCTCAACAAGAAACCTAAACTTTCTTTCAAAAATTAAAATGGTTCATGGCAAAATTTTTCAAAACACTTTTTCTGCAGTGAAGTAGTGTTGAAGGATAGTTTCTAATACTGCATGGAAACAATTAAACAAGCAAATAATGAAACATTACGAAAACATCTGCAGAGGGGGAGTTCTAAAAAGTTCGAGTGCTGTACTGCCTGTGTTTATTGCAGGTATGCTCCTGTAATCTACATAATTGGCTGAAAAATGGAACGGCTCAGCTTAGAGTGTTTAATGGATTTGGTAAGGAGAGATGGTTAATAAATGTACATTGTTAATAAAAAAGGTTCACTATTCATAAGGGCCAGAACTCCTACTTCGTCCTGTAGAAGGAAAAGCTGAAGTACTGTATGCTGCTTTGGAGAAAAAAGTAATTTCTTGCATCTCTAGCTGTCTCTCCTCTGCTCCATGGTTTGTCAGACTGGCCCCTGTTTGAGGAGGGAAGGAAGTAAGGCCGTCTGCTACATGCTCCATACACAATTCCTACTAACTTGATAAAATGGGGAGGCACAGCTGCAGACCTGGCCAGCAGTAAGCTTCCCCATGTCAAGAAATCTCATAAATTAACCGAAGAAGTGCAAGCAATAGTTACCCTGACTTTGAGATTTCATAATGTCGGTGAAATTGGAACTCTTTCCTAAGCATTTCAAGAGAGGAGAAGGTAATTTACCAGGCTATAGATCGGATGGGCTAAGTGAAATTTAATTTCAGCTCAGACGAGTACCTTCTTTTAAAGATGACCGATTTTTTTTTTTCAAGGAAAATATGGTTGAAGTAATCTATCTGTATTGCAGTAAACATCTGAAAGATTATGACAGAAGAATCTATCATTCAAGCGAAGCTGATAGGAATAAATTGTGAATTCAATTGGGAAGTGACTAATGGAATGCAGACAACAGGTTTACATTGAAAGAGGCACTGCTGGGCTAGTAGGATGTAATTACTGGAGTTAATCAAGGATGAGTCTTGATTTAATATCTTTATGAAATGACTATGGCACAAAATAGAAGAACAGCAAATTTCATCTGTATGATGACAGAAGTTGGAATTTTTTGCAAATACAAAACAGGATTGGCTTCTTGCACAGAAAAAGGTGGGTGAATCCAATAGGTTTAAGAAGTATCTCAAGGGGTTTAAGATTACAGTACGTAAGATAGCAATAAAAACCTCTGCTATAAATTTGGAAGTTCACACTCTGAAGATAATGAAGAGAATCTAGGATAGCCACAAACCAATGATGTGGCTTGGGAATAGCTGTGACAAAGGACAAAAAAAATTTAAAATACATTTCAGTTCAAGATTTCCAGAAGAGAAAAGTGGTTGTTTTAATGATGTTCTGTAAGGCACTAGTCAGATCTTACCTGGAGCATTCAGTAGCATTTTGGTTAAAATCTGATAGATTAATTCAAACTTACACAAGCTTAAAGGAGTAAAAAAATTTGAGCATTTCTCCTATGAAGAAAATAAAGAGCTGAGCTTACCAACGTAAAGCCCGAGCAGTACTAAAATTACCCTCTAAAAAACAGTGCAGAACAGACAGAACAAAGGGTAAAAATTGTTAAAGGAAGGGATAATGTTGCCGCAAAACCAAATTACTACATCTAACCATCGATATATTCAAAGTGGAAATCATTGTACTGGCAGACAATCAGAGAAATTAAATTTGATAATGACCTTCTAATAGACTTTTTTTCCCCCCACTGATTCTAACTTTTTAAGATGGAGGTTGCTAGAGTTATGAAGGAGAAGGTGTGATACTCTGCTGACAAGAACAGGCAACAACTCCTCTTGGTAGCCTAAGAGAATCTCTAGGAGTGACCTTGTTTGGCTGCATTCTGACCTCAGTTCTCTCCCTAGCTCTCAGCATCACATCACCCCAGCCTCAGGTTTGGCTTACCCTGTAAAGAAGATGAGTACGTTCATTTCAAAGGCAGTTAAATATGAAGTTTAAGTAACAAGCTCCAAGTGAGAGAGCGATGGATAACTGGGAGAACAACCATGATAATCCAAGCCCAAACCTCACATTTGAGCTACTGTGTGGCAACAACTGCCATTTTGTGGCCAGAGGCACAGAGAGTGCTCTGGCCTGGTCTGCTCCAGGAACAGCAAGTGACCTTTAAAGATCCACCAGTCATTTGGGGAGGCTTGGGGAGAGCAGGAAACGGAGGTTGGCACTGTGGCACCAAGGCTTAAATACAGCCGCTCAAGAGAGACAATGTAAACAACCCTGAGCAAACTGAACCACTATTTTAATCTTTTTAACATCTTAATCACTTAAAAAAAAATCCACAGGCACAGATCCAGGTGTGCATTTATGACAGCTCTATTAAACCGATGAAGAAAGAGGAGTTGCTTCTTGGATTTGCTTTTCCCACTTAGCACACAATTACTAACACTTCTCGAGTGAGCCTTTAGTTAAATCCACAATGTAACGTCTAGTACAAGCTTGTACCTTGCTTAGCATCACACTATGTATGCTCGTCTTTTTGCTGTGATCAGGGGGAAGGCAAAGTGATCTCACACTTGTTATACACAAAACATGGCCCCTCTAATTTTTTAATGAACTTTCCTTCACAACCTTCTATGTGATAAACCTAAAATTGACTTTAGTTCTCCTGTATACTAAACTCTAACAGGGTTTGCTGATCCAGTGCAAGATCAAACACAAAGTACTCTGATCAGAGGCATGTCAAAATATTAAAGAACACAGTGACAGCTTGTACCGCTTTATCAGTTAAAACCACATTATACATCAACCACAACCTGTCTGGCTTGCGCATTTGATTAAGTTTCCTATTCAGCAGTGACTCATTTGTATTCCATGCTTGTCTGAATGACAAATTGAACATTGTGTTGTACTGCTACAAGATGTGTTAATAAACAGTGCTGGAAAGACTTGATCTGAAAGGTGCCGCACCAATGCCACTGCTAGAAGAGAGGTTGATCTCAAAGCTGCAAAGCACTGCTTAGCTGCTCTTTGAGCCAGCGGCTCGCACCTACAACCAGAGACCTTCTCAAAAGGTTGGCAGAGTGGTCTGGCTATTCAGGAGAGCAGAAGAGCACACACAATGTGTTTTTTTGAGTACAATGTTGCTAGCGCAAGCGTGCTGATCTGCCGAAAACATCCTCTTTTCCTCCTAGCTGTTAATGGCTGCGGAGTAAAGCCCCACCCCTCCCTTTTCCCACTCCCTCGAAGAAACAAAATGCCAAGCTTCATAGCAGGCTGGAGTTGGAAAAATTAGTTCTCGTTTCCCATCAGACAGAAAATGAAGTGTACACGTCACCTATTTTCTATGTGGTTTCTTTATGTTTCAAAGAAAAAAAAAAAATCTCCCTAAAAGTAAGGCAACTTCTTAGTGCCAGTGGAAGCGGTGGAAGATACTCTACCTGTTCTATCTGCTCTCCTAGGTGGTTTCGCAACTGTGCCACTTTACTCACAGTCACTAACTACACATATAAAGCAAACTGGTTTTTTGAGAAGTGTTTCTGAAAATATCTACACGGTAAGTAGTTTTATTCTTTATTTCATTTATATTTGAGAATAATTTTGCTGAATAAAGCCTTGATTTTACTCATGAAAAAAATAATACTCTTAAGGTATTTTTTGTCTGCTTGGTTATTGCTCAATCATTGTATTAAATCTAGTGTTGCCTTCTTTCCAATATCAAATCTTTTGCTTTAAATGGAGTTATTTTAAAAATGAACTAGTTAAGTTTCAATATATAGAGAATAAATGAGATTTGGGACTTAACTAGAAGAACAAATATATTTTCATCACACTCTCTGATTATTTTAGGTGTTGCAACACATAAGATGCTGAAATAGCAAAAGACGTCCTCTTTATACGCGTTGGCCTGCTCATTTACTTTTTTTTTTCCTTAACTTCATAACTCTAGAGGCTAGTGAACTGATCAGTGAAAGAGTGAAGGTACACACATCACACTGACAACAACAAAGAATGCAGAAGCACTGTTAGCTGCAGAGATGACAGGTTGCTGGAGACAAGGTGGAAAGCAAAAAGCTGTAGCTGCAAGCCTGCTCTCTACTGGGCAGACAGAGATGGGGCAGTGCTGCTCCCAGAGCAATACATGGATGCAAGCACTTAGCAGAGTCATGGCAATGTTAGCACGTTATACTGCAGTCGTCTTAAGAGGGGAGAGAAAGTGGCCCCAAGTCTCAAACCACTCAAATTCTGACTTTTAATTTTGAGTCTTAAATACTGAAAACCCACAAACTGAACAAAACATTTCAGGGGGGAAAAAAAAAAAAGAAAGAAAGAAAGAAAAGGATGTTAGTATGTCTCATCCAGATCTGTGGGTTTTGTGAATTCTAAAATATGGTATTGGCCTATTACCTGCCTTAATTTAATATCTAGAGTTAAAGAGGATGATAAAAAGTGTTTGCCATGAACCTACTGGTATTTCTGTTAAATCATGCCAAAATAAAATAATCATTAAATATCGCGAGTGTAAATGCACACTCACTCTGATCAGGCATGTGAAAAATAAATGTTGATTACTACAAAGAATTTGAAGTAATTGAGAGCCCCTTTTGTCAAACTATTAACAAAAGGGAAGTTTTCACTTATTTAAGTCCTGGCCACCTGATGGAGTCGGTGTGGACAGAGAGGAATCACGGCCAATTTCCATCATCCTCTTGGGGTTCTAGAACAGAGTGCGGAAACCAGGAGAATAAGGTACCTGCTATGTGGACTGCTGACAGAGGGTCCAGGCTGTGAGAGACTACATTTGCCCCGTGGCTGTTTGCAATGAACAGGGGGTAAAGAAAGAAGAATGTTCAGTCCAGGCAAATAAAGACAAGCTACTGATGAAACTAAATTAAAAGTGCAGCAAAAGAAACATAAAACCAAAAAAAATAAATCAAATGAAGTGATCAATACCCATGAACCAAGGAAACTGGCTTTTCTTTGTGCCTAGCTGAGTATGGAAATGATTGGAACATACACAGTGAACTTGAAAAAAACAGTTCAGTCATTATGTTTATCAACAGTTGCTCTGGATTTAAAAAGAAACACTAGAAATTTAGCTCAAATAATTTGTAATACAAAATAGAAAAAAAATTTATTGAGTTGAATATGGGCAAATATAGATATTGCAAGATGCAAACGCGGCAAAATTCTTGACATTCTCAAGGAAAAAAGGTCCAAGGGCCTCCTTTGACGAGCCTGGCTTAGTCTCCATCCCCACCTCCCCCACAATTTTGAAGGCCAAATAACTGTAGGTGCACTCCTGCACTCACAACTATTTGCTGGAATATTTAATGCAGTTAGATGATTATAATTCTGATTGTATTTTTGGTACTAGTATTAATTTATGTAGCATCAGTGTATTTGGCACAGAAATTCTAAATAACATCACTTCAGTCTCCAAAATTGTGGGTGCAAAAACCAGAAGTTTGAAAAACAGACCCCAAAGCATTATACAACTTTGCTGTATGTTATGGACAAAAATAAAAAAAAATAGTCACGTACATAAAAACTAACACATTAGAGAGAGGCAAATTCTTATTAAAATGTTAAGATGAAACCTATTATAATTCTACATACTCTTTAGACAAAGATTTTATGGTAAAATCCTTCTCCATTTCCTGTAATGGTCAGGCATCCTCCAGCTAAATCTGTGATATCAGCAATTTATTAATTTTTTAAGTTTAAATTTCAAAGATAAAAGCATTGACTTCTGAAATAAAATGTTAAGGTTTATATTCCTTCTCCTTTTGAAAAGCCAGTATTCCTTTACATTCTCATACTAGCATCTAAATGGAAACTAGTGAATGTAAAAAAAAATAAATAAAATCAATTTCAAGAGCCATAAAATTTATCAGGACAGAACTCAGAGGCTTTACAAAAAGTGCAAATGGGAAAAAAGAAACCAAAACAAAAAAACCAAAACCAACTTGATTGTTTTAAGAACTAAGGAAAAAAGCAAAGTAATCAACCAATAGAATTGCAGCAGAAGACAAAATAATTGCAGTTCCATTTTGGGCTCAGAGTATGGAAGTGTTAAGTACTAGGCATGTATTGCTATATTTCTTGAATTTTGTGCCAGCGATGTAAATCGACAACTCCACTGTTGCCATCATAGCATTGATTGGGTCCTGTGCAACTAGCTATTTTGAATAAGGTTTTATGCCCTTCAGCTCTACTTAGCCATTCATCCAAAGTCTCAATAAGACCATCTGCAACCTTCATCAGAAATGGCAAAAAAACCTTATTGAGATTCTCGATGAAGCAGCTCTGAAGAGAAGGCCAAACAGAAATGGAGGACTGATTATACCAGACAAGACCAGACTTTGGGGTGTTGCCATCACTAGAGCAAAATACAAGAGACACGACATGCCATACCATGGTAAACCAACCACACTGACAGCCCTGGTTTTAGACAGTATTTACCACTTCTGATTTCATGCAGAATGGGATATGCAGCAGGGTTGGGGAAAGCAGCTGTGTTTTGTTCTTGGTTTATGCCATTTCCTTTCCTATCAAGTGAGAAGGGGGGCCTTCCAGCTGGCTAGAGCTACTGTAGACATCTAGATCAACCACCCAGGAGGTGGCAGAAAATACATGACACGAAATTACCGTTCTCTGTCTGCTTGGAGTACTTCTTCCAGATACAGGACTCACTGAGCCCGATGTGTCTAATTCATCAGCAGAAGACCATGAGGACAATTCCTAAAGTTCAGAAGGAATGGAGCTGAGAAATACAGCAACTAGCTGTTCAGGTAAGCAAACTAAAAAAAACGTCCTGAGTGAAATCCCAGCAGTTATTTCCAAAGCAAATAAAATAAAGCAGTTAAATTTTGTTATCAAATTCTGTAAGACTAAGGCATTACATGTTTTCTCTGCTAGCCCTGAAGGAAAAGAAAAGCAAACAGGTAGTTAAAACTTAATTGCTTCAGGTGACACATTTTCCACCAGAGTGAATACAGGGGAAAAAACAGTTGCTCTTTATTGGCCTTTAATCACAAGAAGAGGTTGGTACCACCAAGATTTTACTTAAAGAGGCAGAAATTCACTAGAAGGAGAGAAGAGCTGAGTTCTCATGCCTTATGCACTCTGTTACTCCAGGACTTTAAAAAAAGTTAACTAAAGGAGAATCTTGAAATCTTTACTTTATACCTGCCATTGCTGCCGAAGAGGTATGCATAACTTCCTCTCAAATATCCTGAGACGCATGATAATTTGAGAAGATTTGGAGTACAGCTTAAAGCTCAGAAGGCACTATGAGAGATTTGCTAGCTGATTACAGAATTTATTTTATACTTTTTTTTCCTCTTTGGCAGAGTGAGCATTATCTTCCTTTCCAGTGACAACTGACACACTATAATTTTCAGTACTGCAACTAGAATAATTATCTCGTATACTTTGCCAGTTGACTGAATCAGTAATGGCAGGATAAACAAACCAAGATGTTCAATACTTATTGCTATACCAAACAGCAAAAAATTACTGTATTAAAAAACCCCACCATATCACAAAAGAGATGTTTACATTATGAAGTGTAAGATTACTTTATGATATTCGAGATTACGCATGTGCTATCTTGATAAGTATTGCAAACAACAGAAACAGTGCAGCCAACAGCACTGACCAGAGAAAGACAGTCAAAACAGTGGGAAACGTGTGCCCAACAAACAGCAAGGAATAAAAAGACATGACTTACCAGCTGACTACTTGAAATGTCTAGAATCTTCTCTAGGTCTTTAATATGACGTGTGACCTCTTTCAAGAGGAGCTTCAGTCTGTTTCCAATGACATGCACCTTTTCTTTGGCTTCAAGACAATCCTTGCCTTCAGCATTGACTAGCAATTGGCAGGACATATCTTGCAGTGACGCCACCTTCAACTGAGACTCCAGCAGTTCTCGTCTGATTTGCTGTTGCCAAGGCAAGCACCAGGTTTTTTTAACGGAATTTAAAAAAAAAAAAAAAAAAAAAAAAAAAAAAAAAAAAGGAAAAAAGCTAGAACTCACATAACTGGACATTTGAAATTAAGGAAATGGAAAGAAAAGAGAAGCAATAAAAAATTCTTATCTGCCAGGAAGATAGACAGCAGCCTAGCAGTTGCTAGCATGCAATGTACAATACTAATCCTCAAGAGAAAGATAAATCTGATTAGGTGTTTTTCTCATCAGGCATTTTGGGAGAGAAAGGGGTGATTATAGCCCTACCAGGAGAAGTCTGTGATGATCCTGCAGTGTTTCTGAGTCCAGGTTTGGATTGATGGGCACAATCTCATTTTTTCTTCTGTCAATATTCTCTAACCAAAGCAGCAAACCATGGCTCATTTCATGGAAATCCTGCAAGTGATTAGTGATGCTTTTATTAGCTTAGCAATAAATTCTAGTCAAATTCAGGTTTTTAGTGTATCCTATAATAGGTCTTACTGGCTAAATAACTTGCAAGGAAGTGTAGAATAGTATATCAGAATACTATTCCAGAGTTGCCAAATTTAGAAAAATCTTGGGCTGGAAACGTATGCTTCAGGTAGTGCAGGTGCATCTTTCAGAAAACACATACCAAAGCTGTATTTTGGCTTGTATGGACAAGTTTCAGACTGGATAATGAGCACACCGGATAACAATATGGTTTACATTTTTGATGTGTGAGATGCTGACAGTTTAAAGTAAGCGCAATACAGACCTGGCACTGCATTAATGCATCCTGCAATGAGCAGCGCCACTCTTCGATCATATTGCATACATGGTCCCAGCGCACATTCATCTGAGACAGGCGCTCTTGAAGCTTCTTGCTCTCTTCGCTGTCAGACTGAGTGAACTCTGAGCTGCACAGATTGATGGATAAGATGATCGCTTTGCGGTTATCAATTGCTTTCTGCAGCTCCTTGATGATAAGACAAAGTGGGGCGGGGGAAGAAAGGATGCAAACCAGTAAAACAGGTGACTTTCAGAAGAACCAAGTAGAGAAAGCGCCGCAAGAATGCAGTGATTTGCCATCAGCAACTGCAGAATGGTACACTACTGTAACAGTCTCTTTACTCTGGATATGAGATTCCTGTGCTCACTCTGCAAATGTTCACTCTTTAACATCCACTAAAATTTTACTGTGAGCATAAACTAGAACAAGCCAATTAAACTTGTAAAGTCTTAAAAGTCTGAAGTCATGGTTGAATTTTAAAGAACTGGCTCATGTTTCAGATATTTTAAAGACAGAGCAGGTCCAACAAAATTTAAAGAGATGTAGGACAATTGTACTTTAGCTCACAATAAAACTTTTGCCCTCACTTCTCAGTTTTGCTGATAAACATAAAAACCAACAACCAAGTGGAAACTGCTGTCAATGGTATTTTAAAATAAAAGCTTTTACTGAGGGAAAAGAAAACATACAAAGAATATAAACAACTTACTCCAATTTATAGAAGCAGGACATGTATAAACCCTCTGATTTGTTTACATTGGAAGCCACAAAGGAAACCCCACCTCTTTTGGTTTGGAGGGCACTAATGGGCTTTCCAAGAGTGGCTGAGATAAGAACAGGATTCTTATGAAATGCCCCCTTTCCCACCTACTTTACAGTATTTACTTAAAAGTCCCATGTCACAGTGACCTTTGTATTACTTATGGCAGCTATATTTGGATTCCAGTGAAGATCAGCATTAATACGCTTTAGAGATGGATCACTGCCGGAAACAGTCTTTACTATCTGTCCACCTCATTCCTAGCATGGAGCACAGTGCATTTTGACATTGGCTCGCACATTTTTGTGCCCAAGCTTATAAGATGCTAGTAACTGAATATGAAGTTGTGGACCCGCACATTTGCAGATCTTTAGAGCTGTAAAATACCCAGGTGAGATCACAAAGGCAGCATTCAGATCCTGATCCATCTGAGATGACAGAAGAAACAGGATTGTTGCAAAGTTAAACCAAATTTTTCCTATATTGTACTGGTGACAGCAGTGGGTAGGCTACAACCCCTTTGGGCACTCTGTCCTTCCTCCACAGAAAGTAATATGTCCCAGTGAGGCATTTCTTTTGTAGTAGCTATTTTGTTACCAGTTTGACTAGAAGAGATTTGATTTAACTTTTTTCTTTTCTTTTTTTTATTTTTTTTCCTCTTTCATCACCTTGGCTGACATCAGGCATTATCTGTACATTCAGGAATTACAGAATCGCCACAGAATTACTATTTCAAAAATTCATTTGGATTATACAGTAAATGCCAGTGGCATATTTTGCTGCCAAAAGGTGATTCATAAAATCACTTTTCCAGTTAATTCAGTTGTCAGCAGTAGCCGAGTGGAGCAAACGAGCCACAGCTATTAGCAACCTCTTCAACATACCTGTTGCACTCAGATCTGTTTACAAGGCAACTCATGGAAGAGAGAAATATAACTCACTTTCAGTTTTTTAATTCTGAGCTCAATAGTTTGTATGTCAGTGCTGAGATCAAGGCGGCGGAGCTTCTCCAGTTCCTCTTCAGTTTCTCCCAACCAAGACCAAATGCTATTAAGGTCAGAGTTAAACTGCTGCCATTGCTGAAGGTTCTGCTTCATCCTCAGCTCCTTGCTTAGAGCTTGAGCCTGGATTAATTCCCATCGGTCAATTACACCTGGAATGATAAACACCAAATTCAACAAAAGCAAAAAAACCCACTAGCCACACACGCAATTGCATCAGTTGAATCCTGTGCAGGACAAAAAAATGCTCCATAAACCCCAAAAGCTGTAACCCACAAAATACCACACTGCAATCTAAGTTAGATTGAAGAACATGATGTTGGAGAGAAAGAATGAAGAATATGGATGATTCCAGGCAGCAGGCAATTTTACCACTTCCTCTTGTCAGACTTCTATGAACAGAATTAAGTTAATACATGCAGGTTTCTAAAACAGGTTATTCTGGCATAAAGACATCATAAATTAGCATAAATGCAAAGCAGACAACGAATCTGAGTACGTCTAACTAGCCACATGTTTATTATTATTTTCATTGGTATTTGTATCTATCGCAATTTAATACTCACACCTTTCTGCATTTGTCTAAGCTACTGCTGATGCATTGGTTAAATACCTGCACTAAAAATAAATAAATTAGGGGCCATTTCTTCTTGTTAGTTATCTTGAAACGCTATGGCAGAAGGACAAGTTGTATCATTCCATCAACTTAAAATTAAAAAAAAAATCAAAATAAAATAGACTGCAAGGGCAGCATATCTTGTCAAGCGGAGAATGGATACATTGCCTTTATAGTCTCTGGAACAAATCCATGTTTTTACAATGCAATACCTCCTGTTCTACATTGATGCTTAAAACCAGTCAGGTGAATACTTCTACCAGGTGAATATAAATTTCTGTACTGTAGACAGATAATATTAGAAGTGGAAGCTATTATTAGAAGAAATGAATACTGACTTACATGTTTCGTACAGCAATACTAGCAAACTTTTTTCGTCAGAAAACATTCAACAAAAATGCATTGCATCCACAGGGACTTCCTGAAAGCCTTAGGGTTATGTCTCATGGCATGAAGACGTTCTTAAAATGTATGCCTGATCTTTTTATAGGGCATATACAAGGAATACTTATTCCTAATAAGAGATGTTATACAGAATACAGTAACAAGATGCAGTCCTGTAAATATATATGTCAGTAAGTAATACCGAATGTGTTTATTCAGAAAAACTTTGCATGTTTGCTACTTTTCATAATTGCTTTCTGTCAAAGACCTAATTGTTACTTACCAGCTGTTTGTGTTTCAGTACTGTTCAGGTTAATAAATCCAGATAATTTTTCTTCTTCCTCCTTCAGTTTATATCCAAGCCTTTTTACCGAGTCTATGCTTCCACTGCACTCACTGAGTAGCTTCATCTGTGTTAACAAACAAAAAAATCCCATCTCAGTATGCACTGTACAGAACTAATTGCATGGAAAATGCAAATTACAATGCAACTTCCAAAATTTTCCAAAAGTAGGTCTAAGTGTGAAGATAAAAATCTATTACTTTAACAATCTGTCTTGGTACTATCAAAGAAGTATGGAGACAATAAAGGCTTAAAGCATATGTTCAGACTAAATAGAAATAACTCAGTGACACTGTGCCAAATCATGCTGGATGACTTTAGGTGCCAACTGTTCTAAATGTTAAGACACTATGGCAAAGACACTAGAAGATGTGATAAAGAAAATAAATATAATTGTGGAAATATTACTATGCATCCAAGCAGCTAATCTTTCAATCCTGACAGTAATAAAATTATTTGAATGATTTAGAGAGAGATTTTTCTTCCAGCAAACCTCTCCAAGAAAGCTTTTTAATCACAGATTCCATATATGCAACCTTGTTTACATGATGCAGATGAATACTTTGCATGAAGCTATAAAACCTGCTTTTAAAAGCAGAGGAATTTTAAACAAGGAGAAAGAAAGAAAACAAGTGAGAAAGTACTTTTGGACATCTGCAAAAAGGTAATAGGAAAATAAATTCCTAAGAGTCATGTTCATGTAATCTTATGCTATTGTAAACACAGTAACAACACAAACAACGATTGCATGTGGTTAAGGGCAGCAACCATACGAGTGAGTAAGTCTGCGAAGCAGCAGTTTCTTTGTTGAAACAGCTATATTTCTTTCAATAGGGAATCTATGCTTGGAGTTCTTATTCGACTTGTTTCTAAAATACACGCACATATCCTTTGTAAGTGGAATCCAGCTCTGGTCCTGTAGGTGTTTTGCTGCGGATGATGTTTTCTGTTTGCTGTATTTGGAAACGACTGGTGTCTAAGGCCTTGTCCAGCTGTCGGATATGTGCTTCAAGGGCACCAGGTTCTCCTGTACCAAAACCAAAAAAGTTACTGTCACCCAAGTTTTCCCAAAGCTTTTTTTTATCTTTTGCCCAAGCAGAATAAATATCAGGAATACCATCGACATTAGACAGTAAAGGTGAAATGTGATTGCAGCAGTATGAGTGGTACATCAAAGCAAACTGATAACTAGCTCCATTAGAGGATATTAGAGACCTTCAGAGGACAGATGACTATACCAATGAACATGCTCGCCATAAGCATACTATCAAAGAGTCCACAGTTTGAAGCAGGCTTGCGAACTATTCTGAAGTCACTTTTTCCCTCAGAGAATTCCTCACTTCTCTGAAGGGGAAAGACCTTGGCAAAGTGTGCTCTAACCTCACTGATTTTGGAGAACGCCTTGCTCCCTTTCACAAACACTTTCAAATAAAAACTTGTATCCCAAACTCCTGATCCAAATCTGGGTTTAAATTTGATTTATCTTCATTTCTCTTTGTATTACTTCACTAAAAAATAGTGGAATTTCAATCTACATGAAAGGATCCTGTTTGTATACAATTTTTAAGATTAAATGCAGTATACAAACACTAAGCAATACTGTTATAATTATATCCTCAGGGTCCATAGATGACTGGACATCTTGAAGGCCCATAGCAAGTAGTCCATGACTGATTTAGGCAACCACATTAAGCAGCAAAATTTAGAGTATATTTCCAATTAGGCATTTGACAAAAATTATGCTTAACATCTCTGCAACATGGTATTATTCATCCAGAATGTTTGGACCTCATACCAACACGTTTGAAGGAAGTCTAACTTGTATTTTCCTTATAGACGTCAGCTAAATTCTGTGATATGAATTAGCTACAGCCAATTCTAATCTGACGCATGCTGCAGCCTAGAAGACCACATGAGATCCCTCTTATCCATATTCTATCATTGTGCCTGATTTCATCTGTTTACAAAGACAGTTTAAATTTATTCATAAAGACACAATTAAAAACATGCATAGAGAAGGGGAGCCTTCTGTCCACCTAATTACAGAAAATGGAGCCTCTTGGATAGTTAATCTTTTTTCATACAAAACACTGCCTCACCCCAAATGGACAGAAAAAAGTGCTCAATATTGCTTTTCCCTCACTACTTTCAAAATTTTCATAGGTCAGAAAACTACACACATTTTTCTGTATGTACTTCTAGTCTTTATACTCTTAATCAATCTTAATATTATTGAATTAATTTGGTGAAAAAATAGAAAAGGACAGTGAACCTGAGGTCTGTGTCATAGATGCTGAGATTTTAAGTGTTTGCTATTTCAAATTTGCAATGAAGCCATCATTTCAAAAGAGGAAAACTGTGAAACCACGAGAGAAGGTATTTGTAGGTACATCTAATCCCTCCAAGAGGGTCATCTAACAAATGAAACAGTAGGTTTAATCTTGTGTAAAAATGCAATGTGAAAAAAAAAATCATCTTCCAATGCTGAAGACTAAGTTAAAGACATTGGACTACTGTAGCTCACCTTGGCATTGTTATCGCATGAAACGACAAATAACCTAAAAGTTTATATCTAAGTAATAATCCAAGCTGTGGCTGTGTATAAAAAAATAAGTGCAAAACCAAACAATTAGGTTTTGCTCTGTATCTTTTCCTTCTGCCTTAATCTTTGTAGAAACCACTCTTCTCTCAGAGACATAGCAAAGTATTAAGCTCTGTTGAGGGACTTCAGAGGACGAAGACCAATCAGAGTAACCCACTGATCGGTTCAGTCTAGTTAGCTGAGGTGGGGGGGCCAACACTTCAAGCATCATTGTTTCATCCATGCACCTAATACTACCTTTAAGCACAGTAGTAAAGCAGGATACTTCTACATTAACATGCCAATGCTGCCATGTAAGAAATATTTATCTTGTAAGTTGTAAAAAGTATAGCAGAGGCTAAGAGAAGAGAAAGAAGTTATGCTTGCGCACTGTGGTATTTGCATCTGGTTATGCTTAGTCTGTTTTGATGCCTACCAGAGGTATTTTTGAGTGCGTTTTCTGTGAGTGTTACATAGGCCTCAAGAGTTTCAGGGATCTCTACATCTGAAAAAATAAAAGCACAGTCTAAATTGACAGCTCAGCAATGGCTGTCTTCTCACAGCAGGAGTCCTTTTCATGGGATGGAATATATAAACAGTTCCAGTAGCAAACATCCTTGCTGGAGAAGGGAAAAGGATGAAGACAGAAACACAGGGAGCCTGCTACAAAGTCTCAATACCCAGGCAAACCTGACCCTTTTTCAGAGCAATGAACTGGAAAGCAAAAGACAGCCACAAGATCAGAGTATAATATACCAGCATGTCTTCCCCCACAGTTGGCTGCATTTGGGCACTTTCACTCATTAAGAGTTATTACGCAAAGCACACACACTTAGAAAGGATTTCCAACTTCACTGGAGAGCAAGACCCAAGATCCCACCTTGGGATAAACACTCAGTTGCTGGAGTCTTGCCTGGGTAAGGACTGAGTTAAGATTTTCTTAATAACTTGGTGATTTTGTCTGCAGATCTCTCCCACAGCATTTCTTCATCAGTTTGTTCTGCACTTCTTGCCATATCCAGTGTAGTTTCTCCTAGTCAGAATAACTTATGACGCATTGCTGTTACAGACAACATATCCCATCTGGCAGGCCGCAAGCATAGAGACACAGCCAATTCCCTGTCACATCATATATGCCTTTGCAATTTTCTAAGGCTGTAGTCATCCAGGAATCTCCATCTCTGTGTCTAAGGCCAGAAGACCACTGGGGTCACTTAGGGAAAGCTATTTAAAACCTTCAGGGGCTATCTAAAATACATTTCCATGAGCATCTTGGCCAAGCAATCACACATGCAATGTTTGCTTCTTTTTACTAGGAGAGAACAGGGGACACAAACTGCCACCATACCTGCTATACCAGTTGCTCCTCTCAGGTAGAAATCCTTCTCTTGCCCTCCGTCTTCTTCCTCAGAGTGCAGTTCCCGTGAAACGGCTGTCTCCAGGTCTCTGCTAAGGTCGTAGTCATGATCCCACTCCAGGGGAATGGAGTCCACGCTCGCAGGGGTATCTCGCCCTGATCGTTCGCTTCTCACCGGCTGGGAAAGAGGCAGCGAAATGTTGGAAGAAGGGTGTGGGGAGAGAACGCTGTCCGCAGATTTGTCATGCCAGTGTATGTCAGAGAGATCTGCTGATTCATCCAGATCCACCTCCCTGTCAGAGAGGTCATGTTCGTCATCTGTCAGCTAGAAGCATAATGCAAACAGAACAGATCAATGAAACATGCAGGGGCACTGCATGATCAGCCTGGGTCAATGAAATTAAGTAGCATCAGACAACAGTCACACTGATGGGGTTTCCATTTTGCATTCTTTTGCACTTCCCCTTCATTATTTGAAGGCGCACTAAAAACCTAAAGCAACAAAAAAGTTAGTAATGCCAGCTCACTTTAATTACTTAAGGCACCACCAAGTCTCACATCAAGCAAATGTCTCCAGATTTGTTATGGATACACTGTAATGCAGACATCAAGTTAAAGCAAATTCTGGAATCAAGTCATAGGAAGCATAAGTCACCTTTATCGTGACCACTGCTCTCATTATATTCTTTTATATTTTGAAAAACCTGGGGTTTTTTCCTTCCTTCAGTAAGACTTGAGGTACTAAAAATCAGTTTGCTCTCACTTACTCAGTTACGTGTTCAGTTCTGGAGACAATTTTCTGTCTCTTCTGATGGGGAGAATAATTTTACCATTGTTTCTTTAAACAAACCAGAACTCAACAAGCTGCCAGTGAAACTATCTGACAGAGCAGGGAGATGTTCTTATTACCAGCACCACACTGCTACCCCCATTAATAAAGTTTTATAAATCTCCAATTTGCATAGATTTTCATGACGATTTACAAAAATTCCAGACCTGGTGAGTTTGCTCTCTGAACAGGACATAAATAAGCATATAATGAAGGGAGGCAAATGGTCAGGGTTATAAAAAAATTAAACCACAGGATTTTTGGAAAGTTACAGAAGATTCATGTTAGTTCATTTCAACATCGTTCTCTCCCCTCATTCTCGCACTTACAAAATGGCAACAAACCAAATAAGTATGTATGTAATTATACACACAGGAAGGCGAATGAGTTTCTTGTGATAGCGTTCGACGCGGCCGAAGACCTCTTGACAGTAACGATGCAGCTCATCTAGTTCTTCTTCAATGACAGCTGCATCTATGGGCTCACTTTTCTCAATGAGTTGCTCACCCTGCACAATTATCTGCTCAATTTTGTTGTTGTTCAGTGAAATCTCTTGCTGGAAAGCCTGCATAAAAGAAAAGGCCATGCTTTATCAATGAGATCAACGTTACAACAACCTAAGTTATTAAGGATGCAAGTCTTAGGGTTTTTCAGCAAGAATGGTGTGGGTAACGAACAGGGATCATTCCAAATATTCTGGCATGAGCAACAATAAGCGATTAAATTTAGCATTCCACAGTCTTTCTAGCCAAAAACAGTGATACTTCATGGTTTACCATCTAATTCCTCACTTGTTGTGTTTGGAAAGAAAGCTCTTCTCTAAACAAGCCATGCCCATGACCAAATGTCTAGAATGAACACAGATGCTAAAGCTAGCACACTGGAATTTTGGATAGCATGACAGTTGGCATTTTTCTCTCCAGACAATGATTTTTCTGATGCAGAAATAGTTGACAAATGTAGTAATCCTTAGGTGTCAGTATAATGGAGACTTGACATTAACAATTTTTATCATCATTTATTCTTTTGATCAGGGAATGGAGACTGTCACCCTTGGTATTTTTGATAATTTTTCACAGTGCAAAGATCTTCCACTCCACTCTGTCTGAAAAGTACGTATTGAAACCTGACAGAGCCCATAACTTATGAGACTGAAGTCAGCCTGCAAGTAAGGGCTGTATTTTTGCATAATGTTTCTTAAATTCCTTTCCCACCATCAATATTTTTATCCCTTATTTCATCCCTCCCCCTATTACCATTCAATCATTCTTTACCTTAAGTTGTTTTATCTTTGCTTGGACATCACACTCTGAGAAATGCTCAATGTTGGTCAGCTGCAGGTCCATCTCTGTTAGCCATACCAGGATGCTATCACGTGCTGTCTCAAACTCCTCACGCTGGCCAATAAAATGCTGGGGGGAGGGGTAGAAAATGGGGTGGCATGAAGTGACCAAACAACCCAAAAACCCCAGCAATAGCGGTTTTCTGAAGAAACGGCTTTCATGCCCTTCAATCCTAACCTAAACTCAGTACACTCTCTTCTTTCATTTCCTACATGCTTTCTAAGGCTCCCTTTTCAGTAGTGTCATCAAGAGCTTCAATTAGCTGACACATGAAAGTTATCTTTTGTGAAGGAGGTGGTGTTTGAGGTCACCAAGCATTTCTGTACAGACTTCATGCTTTGGTTACCTCAGACAAAGTGAACTGATAAGCTGCATTCCTTTTCCAAAGGTACAAATCCCCTCAAAAACACTGTCCAAATGCATTAAACTGGAAGTTTCTGGAGTACCCCGATACATAAGAATAATAGTGAAACTGAAGGGCTTAAAACTGGAAAAATACTTTTAGCCTGCGCAGGATGGAGGTAACTCGCTTTTGTAAGTTGTCCCATCTCTGGTTCCCCTCATGAACCATCTGCTTGAGGCTGCAGTCAGAGTCAGTGCGGTTCTCCCGGGCCAGGCGGCGATACTGTTTATTGATCAGTTCCAGCTGAGTCAGACATTCATGCACTTGTCTCTGGAAGGCCTAAAGCAATATGAACAAAAGACACCATCAGATTTTTAATTACTGAAATCAGGATGCATATGTAAGTCTCTGCCTTTATTTTGACCCTACTTCTACACTCTGACCTGTGTTAGCTGATAGATTTTGCTACGAATGCAGACATCTCCTGAGGGCTGTTGTATTGAGAGGCTGCCTTCTGATTAAAACGAGCAAAAAAAGAACAAAAGTTTACAAAAATGACATAATTCACTGAGTGAGAAATTGCAACATGAATACCCATTATAATGGCAAAATCAGCACAAAAAAAATAGATTGCCCTTTCTACTCAACTATACCCCTTTGTATTTGAGAACAGAAACACAAACGATGAATATGAAACTTTTTTTTTTTTTAAATGAACAGAAACCCAAGATTCCTGCGGCGTCATTAGATTTTCTTACATGTACTGAATTTGCTGAAGCGCAAACATTGCAAAGTTTTGAGCAATTGTTTATTCTGAGTTTTACCAAAAATAGTGAAAGATGACACTGAAGGATTCATCTCTTTATCTTCAGTATACTGGTACACAAGTAAGTTTTGTCTTAAAATTTTCATGGAAAGAATATTTCATGAAAATCTGTACCAACTTATTCCTGGGCAAATGTCTGCACTGTGCACTTTCAGTGCTTCCTCTACTGTTGCAAAAGCCTCAGTCACCCAGCTGGAGAGCAGAAACAGTAGGTGACTTAGCCCATGAGTTTCATGTTGTGACTAGCAATCACAAAGCAAGTTGGAGAAACCACCTTGTAAGGAGCTGACTGAATTAATCCCTTCAAAAAAAAAAAAAAAAAAAAAAAAAAGATGAATCATTTTAAAAAAAAATACTAGTTTTTATGTTGTCACAGAAACAGAAAAGCAGTCAATCAAAGGAAGACTTAAAAACATAGACTACACCAGCTTTCTTGAATACAAGTAGGTTTTGGCCCACTGTAGTTCTACGAACTTGCTTTTTGATATTCCTCACAATGCAAATAACCAATCTCTCCCAAAACTAGACACCACCCTTACTAAGGACTGGGTAAGTGTGATAGGCAATATACTTCTGTACAGAAATTTTCATTAAAATGAGCTAACACATGAGATTTCTACATAAACAATATATACTCTTCATATTGTACCAGTCAACGCTAAAAATGAAATAAGCACATTTCTGCTGTAATACCAGAGACAAAAGCAAAGAAGCTGGTTTGAAAAAAGAAAAAAAGATCAAAGTCTATAGATCCCTTTGAATACAAATACTCCCTTCATTTAATGGCCATCAAATTGGGTAGGGGACAACCAACAAGGAGCAAATGGGCTTGAAACTCGAGTGAAACACTCAGTAGAACTGAATTCACTTCAAATTGCACAAGGAGGCAATTCTCGTATCAGAGGCACACATCTGACTGTGTTAACTAGGATCATGAAATCTAAAAGTGTGCAGTTGTTGCTTCACCTGTTACCAAGCCTTGTCCGGCAAAAGAACAGCTGTGTATTTGTCTTCCATTTTTTCAGCTCAGCTACATAAGAATTCATCTGCTGCATTCCTTCCTGTAACTTCTTTTCACTTCTCCATAAACTACTCTTTGATTTTGTACAATGAAGTCAGTGAGAGCCATCTCTAACCCTTGTGCTCAGGTGCTTACATGGTCTGCTGCGCTCTTTTTTTTTTTTTTTTTTTTTTTTTTTTAAATCAACTGCAGATATGGACGGGAAAATAAAATCAGAAAAAAAATTATCTAGTCAAAGCAGAAACCCGCTTCAGTTAGTATGTATATGTGGCTGACTTTATACTGACTTCACAGCGAAGTTGCTGAATTCTGCTGAATTTGAACACCA
>NW_009260493.1:102684-128527 GCF_000687185.1 Egretta garzetta
TCCTGCTTTTTGGTAGGAGTAGAAACTAGATGTTCAGAAGAAAAAAAAAAAAAAAGAAGAAAAAAGGAGAAAGAACAAACTGCAGGGAAAGCGGCTTCTGGAGAGGCTGCTAAGCTGTTCTCTTTGCAGCTAGCTCCTGCTGACACTCTGTAGACAGTAAAAATTCCATAAGTCTGCCGTTAGAGGGAAGGTCACCATAAAGGCTGAGGTTCAATGAAACAGACTTTGGACAAAGTCAGATCAGCTGTAAAAATCAAAGCCAGCCAAGATAATTTTGGTACTGTTTCTCCTACAGAGACTCACTAAACAAGAGATTTAGATCCCAGTGACTGAATAAAGGGACAATGGGAAGGAGGTCTGAGACAGAGGACTTGTGTCCAGGAAGCAGACATTTTTTTACTGTGGCAACCTACCTCACCATGATGAAGTCTGGCAGTGTTTAACAACAAAACCTGGCCAGTACATTCAGAAATGTGAATGTCAGTTATAAAACTTGAATCAGCACTTCATGGTTTATGGTTTTTGAATTACTTGTTAAACCAAAAAGTAGTAACTGGTCTTAGACATTGTTTAAAATTTGCATTTCTTCTTCATAGCAAACACTTTACAGCACTTGACTCTTTACAGAATTGCCTAAGCAATTTGCTGTTTTTCTTCAGAGCTTTTTTTCTCTCTCATCTTGACATACTCCTTGCAAATATGAAACTGAGCAAAAGATTTTCACCTGTGACTAGCCCGAGGACAGGTGTGAGTGCGCTTTACAGGCAGGTATGCACTCCAATGTAATTATGAGACAAGCCATCACATTGTAGTGGACACAAGCGCTTAAGCATTGGCTGAAGTGACAGCTTGTCAGTTTTGAAGTACGCACTTAACTTTTAAGACACGGGGGACACCATGTGGACATATAACAATACTTGCATGAACATGAATTTCAGGTACAAGGATCTAAAACGGGGACATTGCACATTGCATGAAACAGGAAACGAGTTCAGAGCGCTGGTTTCAGTGAGTTATGGGAAGAAGAGGAGGGATAAAATCAAAGCAAAAGCTAAACCATACAGCATGCATTTGAAGAGGTACTTGGTGAAAGGAGACTTATGAATGCTCTGGAGCACCTACTGACTGGACATATTAAAAAGTTTCAGAAATAAAAAAGCTGAGAAATCTAACTTTGGTGAACAAACAGCAAGTGAAAGCAGATTGATTTATTAGCATTTTCAGTTGCTACCTTCCACTGTTTTTTCATCCTAGAAAACTGCCACTGAAGGCAGCTACAAAATCATCAACTCCACTATATTAATACAATGTCTCTGCTGAGTGACTTGTATGGGAAGGAGGAACACCAGCTGGCTGCTGTAATGTGATCAGTAGCTATTAAATTTCGACTATGATAAATCACCTCAAATTTCTTCAGTTCTTCCTTAGCAACCGTGTAAAGCACACCAGAGGAGCTCGGGAAAGCAGCTGTCGTCTCAGAGGTTTTTAGCCAGTCTTCAAATCTAGAGTAGTCATCCAAGAACTTTTGCCATAGCCGCCATGTCTCTTCAATCCTGCAATAGATAATGGAAAATTAGGGAATGCTTGGATTGAAGGCCAGCTGACCTACAGAACTTTAAGTAATCATCTACAAAAGCAAACTAGCACTGCACCAGACAGTAACTGGCTCTTAATCTAACTCAGACAGCCAGGCTGATAAATAGACCACAGAGAAGGCTGGCTCATTCCAGACTGAGCTAGAATAAGATGATGGCAACTTTTTTTAACGCATCTAAGTTTGGAATCAGTGTAAAAAGAAAGTTGTAAGTATGTAATAGGAGCTCTAAAAATCTGAGCACATGCTAAATAACTTACAGAATGCTGAAGACATTGCAGCATGTATTTTAAAGTTCTCAGTCATTATTTTGCATTGCAAAGGGACATGAACATTTTGGGGTTTTTGCATTCACCAACAAGTGGTAAAATGCTATCTCTCAATATACACTGTAAATATTTTTATTTTAAAAAAAAAAGTTAAAAGTTATTCCAACTTTTAAAAAAAAAACAAATTGGCTTCAATTGAATATGTAAAAATAGTGGTTGACTCTTGATTCTGAAATCAAATTGGCTTAATACCGAGACTGTAAAATCCTAAGAACTTCAACCACCAAGATCTATTTTCGAACAGATTGTATTACAGCAGAACTTTGTCTGGTTTACATACAGAATATATCTTTCCCAAATCATAGATATGAAGGTCTGAAAAGGACCTGATCTGTACAAAATTTATGTTCTGTTGATGATATGTTGTTTAACCTGAAGTTTGACATCTGGAAAGTTGCTTTTTAATATGAATAACTGTTTCCAGTACAATAAAGATTCTAAACACTGATAGCTCAGTTAACCTACTGGCAGAAATCTATAATACCATAATGTGTACATTGCAAGAAAGTAAAATAGAGTTCAATGCATTGTTCCATATTAACTTAAAATAGTTCTGAATTAATTTGCTGGATACAAAGGAATGAAGAGCCTGTATATTTTCAAGACAGACTGTGCCAAACATAGAAATTATAAGCTGTATTTATATATATACAGTATACAAGAATTACCATGGCAATAATATAAATTACTTAAAGATAGCAGCCTGTGGATATAGAGCAGCATACCTTAAAAGCAAGAATTTTTTTTTTTGCATAAAATAAAGAAAACCTTTACTAAATACATTAAGACTATTCCGCAAAACCAAAGATCATATAAAGTTCAATTCAGAATTTTGAAAAGTCATAAACTTTACCTAGAGTTCTTGTGTAATCATTACAGAAATCAGATTCATGACTTTAAAAGGTACAGAAAAGTTCTTCATAAATTCAGGAATTCAAGCAGTTAAACATGTATTGCTACTGGTCGACACAGAGTATATAGCATTGGCCCAATCTAGCCTACATCATTATGGCTATCAAAGTCACCCATGCTATTCTAGATGGGAACAGAAATCAATGAACGTTCTGGATATCATGGGCATGCAGCATACAGATGGTCTAAGCATGTGCAGTAAACCAGACCACACATGAGATGCACGGGCTCTATGGACCACACTTGCTCAGAGAAGCTAAGGTGGGCAGATGAAGAAATTCCAAATTGGTGTTCGGTTCTAAAATCCTTCCAAATAAACAAAATCAGACATAAGAGAAACTGTTGAGGAACACTAGGTGCATGAAAACCCTAACACCTGGAATAATGTTCTGCCCAATAGGCAACCAGTTTCCCTGTTGGCTTCAGTGGTTCTAGGGTAAACTTAAATGTTACAACTCGCCCTTTTAGGTCATGTTTTCTAAATCTCTTGGAGTCACCACTATCATCTAAGCTTTCTCTAGTTTCTCTCTAACCATTTCTATGAAGGGAAATACGACATCATTCTGTTAAAGGTCTTGTGAGCAAAATTTGATAATTGATATCTGTACCTTGTATAAAGGCACATACAAAGGTAATCCAAAATTTTTTTTTTTCCACACAGCATAACAGCTATTGACTTGTATTCAGTGTATGATCTTTTCCTGACCCCTACACCCTTTTCTTCAGTACTACAACCCTATAACATACATCCCATCCTGTGTTTGTGCCTGTGGAAGCAAATACTAATTTGTAGGCATTTTAGACTTACTTAAGCCTCCTTTCCATTGACATTGCACAAATGTTCCTCCACCTTCTGTCCAGATTGCGTGTAGCCTGCTGGATAGAGTCACACTCTGCTTCTGTGGCACAAGCATCACAGTCATGAAGAAGCACTTCACACAGATTGAGAACAGATGCCACTCCAGTGCTGTGTTTCTCTATGTCCCTCTGAAGTTCCTGCAGGTGAAGAAATCAATTCTTAAGAGAAATTGCAAAACACACGTAAGTACAAATGCATTTCTTGTCTATGTATTAAAAAAAAATTAATAAGCTTGCAAACAGGAGAAAAACACCAAATGAATATCTATTAAGAAACTGCATCTGCGCAAGTGGTGTGGCAATGTTATCAATGAGGCCAGGAAAACCTGGAGGCATGCACAGCTCTCCCAGGGACTACGAACACCAAACCATCACCTAGGACAAACTGCCAGAGCTCTGCATGCTCAGCTGAGCATCTTTCACATACATTTAATCAACATCACCAATAAACGGTGGAATTACTCCCAGCCCTTTCTCATTATCACAGAAAATGTAAAGCATAAGTTAGTAAGAGAAGTGTGACAAGAAAATATGTTCTTTTCTACTGCTAGGGTTTGGTGGAGGTACCCTTTGTGAACCTACTCTTCCCCAGGTGAGCTAGCTGCAAAGTGGCATGTTTGACATGGAAATCAGCAGCAGTGCATGTTGAACAGTGCATCTCTAGTAGATTTTTCTTCCTTCAACTTTCCAATTCTATAGCATCTTCATTGGAAATGGAAAAGGAAAATTCAGGACAGCTAAAGAAAATGCGCTTACACTCTCTTAGCACTTATTATATGTTATCAGAATTATTTCTCCTGTCAGTTTCTTGGTTGCAATGGCTTGTTCTACACTGCTGATAATGTTTCATCTTGAAGCAATGTTTCAGCTCCTATTTTGAACTACAGGTTCAAGTCAGATAAGCCACAAAAGTAATTGGCTATTGCTGTTGGATCAGTGCAAGGAAAAGAAACCCTGCTTGACTCCTGCCTATATTTGCAATGAATTGCCAGAATATTAGATGGAAAAATCAGGATGGACAGTAACAAAGCCAAGAAACATAATTCCTATAGTGACAAAGAAGTAATAATGTGACTACACTAAATAGTGATATATTACATCTAGAATACTATGTTCACTTCTGATTTAGATGAATAAAAGAACTATTAGGACAATTAGAGATGTGGAGGTTTATTTAGGAGAACAAGAACTCGGCAGCTTGAGGATGAGTAGAGATAAACTGCTTTTTATAATTTTGCTAGTGAAGTAAACCACAACATGCAAAGAGAAATATAGTGACAACATATTGTATCTACGAACATTTAAGGTCTAACTAGAGGAACTTTTCTTAAAACTAGCAGTATGATGTTCTGAAAATGCCTTCCAGCAGGAAATGAGTTCTAAGTGTAGAATCTAGAAAAATCTGGAAAATACTTTTTCATTGTAAGGTCCAAGGGTTAATTCTTTCTACCCATCCTGAAATGTTATATAAGGGTGGATACTATAAACAGATGCAATACTCTATGAAACACATACTACAAACAGCTATGAGATTTGAGGTTAAGCAAGTGCAGGTAACACAATCTCCTCTCTCCTGTTTTGGAGCAGAGCAAGAGTGAGAACTGCCACTTGGCGGTCCTGAGGATTCCTAAGGATTAAACTTTTTTATTCACCTACAGAAACTTTCTACAAGCAATGTCTACACTGTTTTTTCTCCATAGTCTTATAATTCTTTCCCAGTTTTTGAAATTGTCTATATTTATTAGAGAACATTTAGCCTTTGGGTTAGTTCTTAAAGGAACACCACTTTTATGCACTGCTGTCATCCACATACTGCTTTTTTTTTCCTTTGCTAAGCCAAAATCAAACACCCTTTTCCCACATTTCAAGTGGTAAACAGACTGAGAAAGTAAACAAGGAATCCTTGAAATGCAGTTTGTGACCCTAGGAAAATACTGCAGTGAAGTTACTCTACCTTCCCCAGGATATCCAGCTTCAATTGTCTCTTTCATTTCACTACAGAGACCAGCAATCTGCAAAGCTGATTCTTGGCTGAAGTAGATGCTGAGAAGTAGGTAATGGAGTTACAGAAATGGAATTTGGCCCTCCTCTTTCACAGCATAATATTTTTAATATAATTTTGTATATGAACAACTGGTAGCAGTATGAGCAGGGAAGATAACAGGACCTCAGTGGAAGATCAGACACAGAAAAGAACATAAGATTGCTAATGGAAGAAGAAAGAGGGATGAAATACTTGAGAAGATGGCCAATGTACTGGCCTTCTGAGATGCAGTGGATAGTGACATAGCCTCTGACTGATAAAAATAGTAGTTGCCATATATTGAAGGTGGATGGCTTTTTTAAAATTATCATTATAGCCATGGCTTGCACTGTTATCAAATCAAATCATCAAGTTTCCGAACATGGCATCCTCCCAATATAAGATTCACCTCTATTTCTCCCCTTTGGAGTTCAAATTAAAACACTCACACTCCTACAGAATATCACTACACACTGTCACTGCATGGGGACCACCACAAGGAAACAGAAGGCAGAGGTAGACCAGTCTCTGTGCCCAGAATAGATCCCATAAGTGGTTGTAACGAACTGTGGGATGCCTGCATAGGGATGCTAGTAAAAAATCTCAAGTATCTACTATGTTGATAGCAATTTTTAGCCCTGCCCAGCACTTGACTATCTCAGAAACACCACTCATTAGTGATGTTTGTGTGTTATAAATTATTATCCCTATGTAAATTACATATAGAATATTAATAAGCAGTTCTGCACAGCCATGTAGCAAATCAGTTGGGGAGCTGGCAAAAACTCTGAGGGGATTCTTGGGTCTCAGTCCCATACCCAGATAAAAGGAGCAAAATGCCAGTTTGTACACTTCATAAATTAAATATCCCCCAAACATTCTGGCACTCCTCTTCCCACGCATTTCTTTCTCCTCTGGAGAAAGAACTCAGGAGAGCATCTAACTCATCTCCAGTGAAGCACCAGAAAGGTATGTTTGCCAATAAATAACCAACAGGAACACAACAGAACAGTCCTCTCCAGAAAGGTACTTCTAGGTAAAACTGCACTGGGCAGTGAAGTGGAACAGGAAATAAAGTGTAGTAAATCTTCTTAGGAGTAACATTAGTTTTAATGCCAAAAAACGGTTGCCTTCTGCCTGTTCCAGTGTTGACTATTTTGGTCTAGCACTTCATAAAGGCTTTGTGTGCTATAAACCAACCAATTTTAACTTCACATGTATAGCTCATGCATCTTTGCGTGCAAAGTGATTCTCAAACAAGCTGCAAAATAAAACTGAGTTAGAAAGGTTGCTAGAAAATAGTGATTTTCAAGCATGTGCAAAATTTGCAAGGTCTAATAGGTGTCAGTTTTGCCTCTGGGAAGAGACAATTCAAACAAACAAAAACCACAAACCCCAAAGGAAAAACAATTGCAATAACTCGTTCAAGTTACATCTCTTGGTGCCTTACCTTTCTTGGAAAGGTCAATCAGCTCCTGGTGGATTCGATGTCAAAGCCAGCAGAAGGCTCTATAAGTGACACAGTAAGTACCACTTGCCTTGATATTTAAACACTTCTTTTCCTCATGCCCTCTCAGCACTGAGCCAGGTATGGGCAACCCAAGGACACTCTACTTTGGTTCTCCCCATGTCATCATGCACCTGATAAGTGTGTTGTATTTTACCTGCTGTTCATTTAGCTTCCTTTGTATCTCCTCAGAGTCACAAGTTTCATAGACAATAGGTTTGGACAGCTCTGACTCAATGTGGGCAAGCCAAGATCTCAGGCTACTCATGTTTTTATCCAGCTGTTGCACTGCAACAAGGGTCTCCTTCAATTTCTTTACCCTGTAAAGAAAAAGAAACGGCAGCATAAGTACACCCTGAAGGAGAATTTCCACAGCTTGTGTTTCAGGAAGTTTTCAGAGAAACTTAGCTTAGATGGCAAGTTCTGTTCTGAAGTCTTCCTTTATTATGTGACAGAAGTATATTATATGTACAAATAGTCCTGCATTCATAGATTCCAGTTAAGAAAAATTAAGAGCTTACTAATGACAGACAACATTTTCAAAGCTTCTGTACCTTTATCAGTTAAATGTTTGTTTAGAAAGGAAAACGTTTTTTATTGAATGAACTCATACACACCAAACCCCCCAACCTAAGTAATTTAGTTGTGTATTTGACCAAGAGATGGCAAAAGCTCTTCTTAGATTACAAATAACTTACACATTTAACCAGTACTGGTAGTGGAGTGCACTGAGTGAACAGGCCCTTTTCACCCTCCTGATTTCTAACCATTGAACTACATATCATAGAATGGTTTGGGCTGGAAGGGACCTTTAAAGATCATCTAGTCCAAGCCCCCTGCAATGAGCAGTGACATCTTCAATTAGATCAGGTTGCTCAGAGCCCCATCCAACCTGACCTTGAATGTTTCCAGGGATGGGGCATCTACCACCTCTCTGGGCAACCCATTCCAGTGTGAAGAATTGTCCTTGAATAAATAAGTTTTAGAAAGAGAAACCCAGGTGAGAACTTAGTGAGAATTCCTGAATTCCAAGGGCTGCTTTAAGTTGTTCTTGGTCTTAATGGACTCCTTCAGATTTAAATAGATGAAATTGGAACGTAACTGCATGGTAATTTCTAAGTAGTATTTTTCTTGAGACTCTGATCCTGCAACAGCAATGGACAGGAAATAATTAATCATGGTGTGTTTTTTTTTTTTGTTTTTTTTTTTTTATTCAAGGGAAAATTAAGCTTAGAGGAAAATTTGACTAAACCTTCATCTTATCTCAATATTTTTTCCTTCAGCTTGTTTCAACTGCAAAAAAATCTGTCAGTAATTCTCTCCTTCCTATCGCCATGTTACGTAACATACATTAGTGGATTCTGAAATTGTTTCTAAGCTTGCTTTTTTTTTTCCATTTACGTAGTACCACAAACAATTTTGAGTAACATTTGCTTTTATGCTTCTATTGCTCTTTCACTTAAGTGTTTCAATATCAGAAAGCTTTAGAAGATGAGTGCAGCTGGGAATAGACTGACTAAATCAGGTTGAAAAATACAAGATTGCCAGATTCATCAAACAAACAAAATGCCATCTGACTATACTGTAATTCAAACAGAGCAATTCACATTTTTTCCTTAATACTAACCAACAAATTTATCAAGTATTTCCATATTTAAAGTAGTAGTTACAGCTGACCTTTAAGAGTCTAATAAGGGTGTCCTTTTCTTACCAACAAGAAATGCAGATATCTTAATGTCAACTTAAAAAACTTAAAAGCTAAATCTTTCAAATTTTTATCTCTTTCTAGCCCTCTCTTTAGATCACAGATGGTCAAACTGCATCTCTTTAGAACCAAACATGCTTAAGAACAGTTCAAATGCTTCTTACTTCCCACAGTCTCTTGACCAACAGCTGCAGGGTTCTGATCTGAATTGGAAAAAATCTGGGTAATCTGAAAATCTGGCCTATAAAGGGTCTAAAGTCAACACAATTGCGCTGCAATATTGCCCCGGTCCCCATCATCAGGTTATCCTGAAACACAGCTATGTGTTTAGCCTTGGAGAGATAGTAGGATAACAACCAATTTCTGGGGACACCATCTCCTTATCACCTATGGTTGTACATATGGCAGTTTGTGGGTTTTTGTATTGGGTCAGGCTGAGATGGAGTTAATTTTCCTCATAGCAGCCCTCACAGTGCTGTGCTTTCTGTTGGTATGTAGAAAGGTAACATGCCAGTGTTTGGGCTGCTGCTGAGCAGTGCTCTCACAGCATCAAGGCTGTGCCTCCAACATTCCCCCACCACTACCAGCAGGCTGGGAAGGGAGAAAGATCTTGGGAGGGGACATAGCCAAGACACCTGACCAAAACTGACCAAAGGGATATTCCATACCATATGATGTCAGCTCAGAGAAAAAAGCTAGGGGAAAGGAGGAGGAAGGGGTGTGTGTGTGTGTGTGCGCATTGGGTTTTTATGACATTTTGTCTTCTAGAGCAACTACTATGCCTACTGAGCCCTGCCTCCCAGGAAGTGGCTGGACATTGCCTGCTAATAGGAAGTAGAGAATAAAATCTTGTTTTCCTTTTGCTACCATGTGAAGCCTTTGCTTTTGCTTTTATTAAACTGCATTTATCTTGACCCACAATTTTTTTTTTCTTTTCCATCTCATTTTCTCCCCGCAATGCTGAAGAGAGGAGTGATAGAGCGGATTGGTGGCACCCAGCATCCAGCCAAGGTCAACCCATCACAGTTTGGGCCAGTTGAAACTTGCTCATAGGGTGAGCAAGAAGGCTGGTTATCACTCTTCTGGAACTCACATGCAGCTTTTCAGTCTCTGACATTAATTAAGAGGAGAGAAATTCTGCCCATTTTCTGCTTAGGTTTTCAAGGCTGGATGCTGCTGATCCTTTGCAGGCACACTGGGGTGAGAAAAGGAACAATGAGTCATGTCAGCCCTGTATAGAAGCAATGTCACTCTACCATTTGCAAGCCCAAGCTGTGGACCAGGCTTTTCTTGTTTGCAGTTGTATAGTACCCTAACATCTGTGCCAGATTTTATTTACTTTTTGCCTGCAACACCTGATACAGGGCCCATCTTTTAGAGAGTGCCCTCTTTGCCTCAGGCAGACTGCACGGGAATAGATCCCTGCCAGACCAAAAAACCAACCCTGGCCCAAACAGAGCTATTTTCAGCCACATGACCTAAGTTACTCAAGACAGAAAAAGAAAAAAGGCGTGACATACTAAAAGATCACTCCAACCAAAACCAAAACAAAATCCTACTGTTAAACCTGCCCTCTCGCCAAACTGTTGCAATTCCTTGTGCCTAAATTCCAAAATTTAAAAAAAAAAAAAGAAGAAGAAAAGAAAAGGACAACTCCCTTCCCACCCCCTACTACATTTACTCTTAACACTGTTCTTTTTTTGTACTGAGTCTAATATAACAGGTTCCTTGCCTACGGTACAAACAGAAGCAAATAAACAAGTGCTTCTTGGAATATGCTGGGCTTACTTCTTTGAACTGAACTGCACAAGCCTCTAGCTACTCTGAAAACATAACTGTGAACAAATAATAGACATAATCCATCATGTCGAAGAGCTTTCCTTCTGAATTTTAGCAGTCAAGATGCCTATGCTCTTCTTTTCACTGAATACTGTGCCTGTGTACAAATAATTACATAATGTGTGTGCAACAAAAATATCTCTCAAAAATGTAACAGCTCAAAATCCTATCTTCCCATGCTAATGGCGGGGCCTGAAAGCTAATGAAACAAAAAGCTCTGCTTAGAGACAAAGGTCAAATTATAAACCATTCAAGTACGTGGGATTCCTAGCCGACTGTAATTTTGACCTTTTCTTATTTCATTTACAAGATTATGTTTAAACGGTTAATTATTCCAATAATCATCTCATGCCTTTGTTGTAGCACCATGCATGTTACTGCAGGAGACTTGAGAGAACTCCTCTCCTTGATAATGATGATTCTGCATTGATATCAAAGCGTTGGACCCATGGCACGGTGGTTTTAAAGGTTGTTTTTTATAACACACACAGACACACACATCTGTCTTGCTACATTTTACAAATACTTAAGACTCTCAGAAAGGAAAACACTGCAGAATTCAATTGTTTGTTTTTATAGTTTCATGATGAAAACTCTTCTGAAAATGTCAAGGAGCTTATGATGCTTACATTTCCATGTTCAAATTACTGTACCTCAGTTTCCCCAAGAAAGTAATAACTTTAAAATGTCTATTTTACATTAAGAAAAGGCAGTGGGAGAACAACTTGGAGCTGAAATTAAGTGCAAATACCTTTAATTCAACCAGTCCTAAATTAGATAGCCTTAGATTCCACTAAAACCTAAACAGGAACAACCCTGTAAATACATAGCAATGAATCATATAGAACTCATAGCTACTGCATTAGTCATTTAGACAGCTGGTTACTAATATTGAACTTTAAAAGCAACAGGAAAAAAGTCAGAAAGAGCATGTTAGCTAAGCCTGTACAAAGCCAATAGAAAGCAGAAAAGTTTTTTTAAAAAAAAAATCTCCTTGGAACTGGAGACAAAGTTTCAAGAAACACTCACTAGTGAAAAATATGACACTATTAAAATCAATTTTTAAAAAATAAGTTTTAAAATAATCTTTTTATGATTAAAAAAGATTTATTGTCCAAAGTGCAATACTGCTGTGGACCAGGCACCAGTACCACCAGTTATATTTGCTTGTCAGATCACAGGTTCCCCTTTCAAAGAGTAAAATTCTAGAACTCTGAACAGCAAAACTTCTGGAAAAGATAATGTGAAGAAGGTAAAAGCAAAGCTGAATCAAAAATCCAAGATGATGTAGGCTTAGTTCAAGGATTACATGCAGTTACAAAACAGTCATTAATATGTAGAGGGCAGATCAGTGTCCGTAAGTTAAGTCTGCAATACTTTCTTTACAGCCTCTCTCCTTCTCTCTCGCTTGTAGCCATGCCCCTTTGATGACACAAACAGCGAGCAGACAAATACAAAGTCTGCTTTCTCTCATGTGTGTACATGCTCTTGTATTTAAAAACAGCAGTAAAACCAGTCCACAGTTTCTTTGAGACAGCTAAGAGATTTTACTAGTTCTAAGTCTGCATCAGGAACAAAAAAGTACTCCAGGATCCAAAAGTGCTAGCTGTAAAACAAAGTACGCTGTTATCACTGTCACCTACTTTTAAACTGAGCAGAAAACAGTAATTTCTAGCTAAGGTAGTGATTTCTACAAATCAGTATTTCAATTAAGTTTCCCAGCAAGCCAAGACTTCAGAAAGAACCGTATCAACCAAAAGCAAACAAAAATAGCTGCCTGCCTTGTGATATCACAATTACAGTCTGGGAGATCTGAATCCACACTGCCGTCCTCCGCCATCCTCACTGCATGCAAGTCCTCCAACACCAGCATGAAATTTTCCAGCATTAAAAAGAAGAACTTCCACTCCAAAAGCCTGCAACCACTGTGCTTTGGGCGGGGGGAGGAAAGGGGGCACACTTCTCTTTGCTGGTGAGTACTGTGCAGAAAATGTTTCACGCCAAACAAATGTTAGCAGCCGTTGCTTGATAACATGAGACTGAATGGTGACAAGTGGTCATGTTTCTAAATAAAACTTGCATTCACCAACATGTGCCAGACTTGATCTCCAGGAATGCGGACCACGAGTGCGAGGGGAAGGGATGAAAACACATACAACAAAGCCTTCTTTGCAAAGCCTGAGCAGTTGCAGCAATAGCACTGCTTCCTGGCTGTAAACATCTGAAACGTTTTTTTTGCACGGGGCTGACATATCAGAAAAATTCATCTGAAAGGATGAAAATGTTCTAGAAGGACAGAAAGAGAAGTCTCTGATGTAGAGACACAGCTACCTTTCTGTAGCTGTCTCTTCTGCAGTTACAGACCTCCTCAGAGTGGAGAGGCAATTAAAAAACAGGTAAGGAAACAGAATGTGAGAAAGAAAGAAAGGCTTCTACAGGTGAATGGAGAAGTTTCACCAGACAGCATAAAATCAATAGGTAAAGCTTCAAACTGGATATGTATTACCATACTATATTTCTAAAACATTTTCACAGGGCACTTTCTATTCATTCACAACTGTAGGAAACGAACCACTAAGAAAAATGCTCCAGGCGAGGGATGACCAGTTTTGCAAAAAAGCACACAGGCTCTAATAATTTATTAATGCTGTTCAGGGATCCAGAATATGAAAAGATGTGTTTTATTCTCAAGACCAGAACAATTAATCTGCATTTACTAGCTGACTGCAGCCAAAATCATGTTACATTCCAAACTCCAAACTATCATAAAAAGAACACAACCCCAGTATATAACAACATATTCTAAAGAGCCTCTGGAGCCTTCTAAAAATTATCTCAGGGGATGCAAAACCTTTTGTCCAGTGGAAATTAGACATCAAGGAAAGTACTTTGTACATATATTAATCAATAACTTGGGCTTTAACTGCTATCAGCCTAAGCTGAACTAGCAAAATTTCTACAACCTAGAATCAAACCTCTCCGCCATTTACTCCCCAACTTCAGCAATGCAACATTCAAACTTTGCAGAGGTTTTTTTCGCTTCAGTAAACACTGTAATGGAAAGGGTTATATGTAGAATTGCATAAAATGGTGCTGAGCACCCTAGTTGAGAAGGTTAAGTTAAAATGATGGAAATAAAAGTAAATAAATATTTTATGTAAATTAGTATAGAACTAGGACTTGACGCCCTGCTTCAGAAGATAACAGAATGAGAAATTTTAAGTGCATAATATTGCAGGTTGTATCTCCCTACCCCAAGAATGATACAGAACCTGTCCCTACAGAGGACACTAACCTCTGATATTGTATAGACAATACTGATCTTTTAAAGATGTGTTTTGCAGTTTCTGAATGCAATCACATTTTATTAGAAACTTCCTGAAGGTATTATTTGAACATTTGTCTGAGCAGGTGTTTCAAAAGACAAACACAAAAATACAGCAAATATACTTTATGTTCAACAACTGGTGATGTATCATATCTTCTGAAACCAGCAGGCACCTCGACCGTAACACACCACTTCCTGACTTAATTATTCTGTAAAAAATGTACAGTGTTCATTACTTAAAAATGAACGACTATAAGATGAGCTGGAGCCACCAGAAAGCTGCTGCTTACATAAAATTTACTGCTCCTATGCTTACAGGTTTCAGAGCAAAAATGCAGTAAAACCACATTAAAAAGAAAAAAAAAAACAGGTGAAAAAAGATGATGAAACTAAACAAACCCCTTTTCTCTAACAGGACTAAAGTATTACTAACTCATATGTTCTTACATCACAGAAGTGTAAAATATAAAGTATATGTACATATTGTGAAGTGCAAAATTGTGACAAAATTATTGTCATCAATGGGAGCGAGGCTGTAGCACGAGTCAACAGAAAGTATTGAAAAAAATAAACCAATTTCTTCACATATCAAACAATAATCCTGTATTCCTTTAAGTTATGAAAACTGCTGTTATATTTTTGACCTTGAGTAAAAAGAATCTTTAAGCCCAATGTGCCTACATCTACCTGCAGTTACTCTTCTCCATCAGTGGAAAAACAATCTGGCAGAAAAACTAAGGCTTAGTTTTGGAACTGCTCTTCTCAAAATCCAAAACCACAGATGCACTGTTTCAATTACTCTGCCAAGAATTTTTTAGAAAAACTACATTTGCACCCAATTTTAAGCATTCATCTGAAGTAAGATGGTACTGAAGCAAGGCTCACTAAATCTGACTGCAACCGATCCTATGTCATTCTAGCAGATAATGTTTTGAATTTACTCTTCTTGAAGAAATGATGCTGGGTACTGTACAGTAAAAGAGGAAGGTGAATTTCACAGAAGTATGTTGGCTCTTAAGAATAAATCAGTTTCAGACAGACAATAAAAAGATTTTTAAATTCATGACATCCCAGCATATTAATCTGTCCCACGTACCACTTAGAAACAAAACAACAGTTTTACCTGGCTGCAATAAGATCTAGAAGATGTTGCCACCTGTCATTGATCTTGCCAAGTTTGTACTCAATCTCTGATGCCTTACTCTCATGGCTGGCTTTAGCAAGTCGCTCTCCCATTTGCTGGAGCTGGATTTTGTTCTTCTGGGCTACAGCGATTTCCTCTTGATAATCCTGGACGGTAAGGAGCAATCAGAAGTCAGGGTACTGATTCTGAATACACTCAGCTCTACACTACTAAAGGAATCACACAAAAATACGAGTGAATGTTGTTTTTTTTAGTGATTGGTGCAGTGGAGAGACAACTTGTTAAAAATTAGATGTATAACCATGAACAACTTTATCAGACCATGAACAACTTTATCAGAAGAATGAAAAAAAAAAACCCAAAACAAACCACAATGCCTTCTATAAATGTATCTGCTATAGTTAAACTCATTACAGGCAATCTGACCGGACTTTTAGTAAAGCATTCAGATGCCTTTGACTTTGCCTTCAATTAATTTTCTGGTATCATGGAAGGTCCTACCTCAAGAAAGGCAGGAAGATGCTGCATAGTGAGTGAAGAACACAAACACACGGTCTTACTGGAACTTATAAGCATCAGTGTAAGGTAAAACCTCCATTTCAGCTAATTCAGTATCCTCTTTTCACCACAAACCAAGCAGTTGAGGAACAGTATGTAAGTGTACATGCACTGCACTCTACCTTTTTAAGTTTCTCAATCATTTCTTCTATGAGGATGTCGCCATTTTGAGAAACCTTACTTTCCATTTGTGTCAGCCACTCACAGAGCTCCTTGTTCTTCTCACTGAAGACAGCCCACTCATTCAGCCTCTCACTAACTTGTTGTCGACGTAAGGAGACCTGAAAACATTTGTGGAGAGTAAATAAAATCAAAATAGCAAATGCATTTAAGAGGTGCTTGAAACACTTTGTGCCTCGATGTGAACTCCTCTGGCCCTGCAAAAGTGTTCCAGCCACTTACTCACCATTAAAACAAAAGGAAGCTGTACTGCAAAAACTTTGTGTAACTGCCTGTGAGTTTAGAGGTGAGTGTTAATCTCAGGTTTCCTGTTAGCTACATCCTATGCAGAGAGAAAGGCATGCAAGAGTTAAGCTCAGTAACCTGTCAACATCTCGTTTTATAATGTCTCTAACCCAAAGGTTTCATTAGAAGATAAAAAATAAATGTTATTACAATTTTTGCTCACTTCTAAAAGTATATTAATAGTTTCCTTTTAGTCTAAGAGATTAAATAAAAAAGGAAGATAGAAATGGTTGACCAAAGCAAAAAATAGGTATATGCATAGCATAGGCCAAACTCCAAAAGACTGTGTCCTTTGTGCATGAGCATGATTTGTAAGTACAAAGCTAAATCACAGATACATTATATTTTGCATAAGCAATTTTCTGCTTGGGTCCCAATACACTCATTTCATAGGTGACTATTCTCCTGAATGGGCATGACATCCTGTGAGATTCCAAAGGACTGAGGTGTGCCCTCACAGGAAAGAAAAAGCATAAAATATCACACAGGCAAATGCTCTAATTAATACAGGAGGAAGGAAAACATTGCTATGTTTAAGAAATTGTTATAGCAGTGGTACTACCTCAGACTATAGATAGGAACAGACAGACAAAGATGGGCATTGAAATCAAAATAGCAGCAGACGGTGAGCAGCAAAGTAATTTCTCCAGTTTCAGACATTTGTACAACTACTTACTTCCTCCCCATTGTAAACTGCGTTGTTTCTGACTTTATATCATCATTTCAGCTGAGAAGATGAAGACTGCATCTGCTCTTTCATAAACAAAAGTGATGTGGTCTTTAACTACCGTATTAGGTTTAACAGGGCCATACACATGATCTCATGTTTCCTTTTTGTGGTTCTACACTTGATGGCAGCTTTCCGGAAATAAGCAACAGTGGAAAAAAGTGTTGCACTAGGTTACATCCAGAAACATTAAGTATGCACAAAATTAAGATAAATCTTCTTTACTTGGCTCCCTCCTTTACCATAAACATACATGCAGTGACTACACTGCAGTTTAGATATATCTACATTGGCTTATTCAAATGCAACTAACTGATAAGTTCTGTGCTGCTAACTGTGAAGCATTTTTCCTACTTTGGGGGTGTTTTTGAAGCCTTCACACATACCTTACATGAGGTAACGATTTCAAAGTTAGCCCCCATATATCTGGATTGCAATCTCTACTGAACCACAGAAATAACATTAAAATAATCTGAAAAGCTGAGTGAGGGATTCTCCACTACCTGGATTTCTAAGTGCAAAATGGAGGTAAGAAACATACTAACAGCATGATGCACCTGAAAAATCAAACAATACTCCTCGGCTCATTTCGCAGCCAAGCAAGTCACCTTTAGACTAAGAGAAATGCAGAGACCAATGTCTGATGAAGGAAAAGCTATCAGCAGATCTGAAGGCACAACACAGTAATGTAGAGTAGGGGAGGGGACATCCTTCCTGAGCACAGCTCCTCCACCAAAGCATGGTAAACTGTATTACTTCTGCATTTTCCCCAGTCAGCTGTGCCACAGTCCCACAGTACACAGTGTGACTTTTTTGTTGTTTTTTCAAGGCTGCTTAATAATTGTCACAGCCATGATAAAGTTCAAGAGATCTAGAAACAATAGCTGTAACTAAAGGAAACATTTCAATGGATGCTGTCCCTGATTCAGCAAGAGTTCAGTTTTGAATCAGAGTGTGCCTACATGCATCTTTTCTAAAAGCTGCCACTCGTATTCAATTTTTCTCCCAGGACTTTTGTAGCCTGCATACTCACACACATCAGTGCTCAGTACTGTACTTGCCTGGTGGCACAGCTCCTCCCACTGTCTGTGCAGAAGCTCTATGCGCTCACTGAGGATGGAGATATCATCTGCGCTGATGTATATAGACAGGGTGTCCTTCAGCAGAGAGAGGTGGGCAAGGTCATCTCTCCATCCTTCAACAGCATTCTCTAACTCCTTAAAAGAAGCGCACAAGGAAAAAGGACCGGTTTGCTAACAAAAAAAAAACTTTGAATGTGTTGATGAAGCACAAAACCAAGCATTGTTATCCCACTGAATTAAAGACATATCTGAGCAGATCTACCATTTCAAGTGGACTATTTCAGCCTCATTTAAAAGAAAAAGAAAACATCAACCCCATATGTACCAATATTTTCAGAGTTCTGAGAGAGAGAACTCCTCAACAGAGAATGATACATCAGCCTTGTAACAAGCAGTCACAAACTAATATACTACACAAATCTCTCTGAAGTTCAAAGGTATCTGAGAATTCCAAGTATTGGGTTTGGACTTCTCTGTACTGAAAATATTTTCAAGTTGTAAACCATTTCTAAACTGCAAAAAATATAGCATAAAAGTGTTATCTAAGATCCCCCACAGTAATCTCACCTCAAATAAAAAGCACTAAACCAACAGTTCAGATGCCAGGAGTTTAAATTTGAAGTTAGAATTTCCATAATAAAAACACAACGGTATTTAGCGCTTCTACAGTACTTTTCAGACCCTTTGTCTGATCTCATTTTGATCAGATCTATATTTACCCTGCAGGATCTGAATTATAGTGAGATCACTGTGATGTCCAAATGTTACATGGATAGTTTCCTGTCACAGGGATGGCTGACTGGTTTGCACACTCAGTAATGTGAAGCCTATTAACCAAAGAAGAGGCTACTGCACAAAGACAAGCAAAGATGAGACAACAGTCAACCAAGAACAAGTGCTTTACCTTGCAACGAATCTGTTCTGCATGCAACTCATCATGGTGTTCTGGCAAAGGCTGAGAAAGCTTTTTTTTGAATGATCTTAGTTTCTCCAGGGAGTCTCCTATGCCCTTTTCAGATTTTTCCCAGTCCTGAAGGCAGAATGTTTATTAGACCTCAATTCAGATCTGGATTATACTGATTCTATTACGATTCTAGCAGCTACACCCAGCTTTAGTCTTTGCATACTTTCAAAAATTTTAAATGTGTCCAGTGCAGTCAAACTATACCAATCGTCATGTGACAGTATGGTTTTGCCTGCCTCATCTGTTTGTTAAAGCCTATTAAAAATGTACTCACAGACAGAAAGATGGCTAATAAGCCAGTCACCTCATAAAGAATGCCAGTTGTGTGATACCAGGAAATACGGGACTTGTTTCTCTTAGTCTTCTATTCCAGGATATCTCCTTTCACCGCTGCCTTTGTATTTCTCTCCTTCCATTTTTTTCCTATCTATGCCAGTTATTTCATTATCATCTTCAGGATGGAGAATTACAAACAACGGGTCTTGCAAAAAAACCCCTCACTTTAGTGTCATCTTCTCTCCTTAGTGGGTAATATGACCTTACATGACAACAGGCTGTGATGTCCTTAATGCAACACGTAATTTTCTAGAATAAACACTTGTGCTTCCAATTTGGTCAGAAGATGACAAAAAGTCATGCATTTAAGACCAAGACAGCATAATGTAATGAAGGCTTGATATCTATGAGATGATTTATGCAATTTGCATGTTAATTTCCCTACTTCCTCACCTTCTAGCATTAAGTTCCATATTTTCATCGAGACAAAATACCACAGAACCTTTAGTGTCCCTAGATAACACCTTTCATGACTAAAATTTCCTGTCATAATTCCCACACTAGAAGCCGAGGTATGAGGAACAAGGCTTGAAAGAGGAAGAAATATTTACTTATCTGAACTTTTCCAAAATAATATTTCTTGCACTGCTTTGCTTCTTGCTATTTACAGACTAAAGTGTCTGTAATTTTGTAATTCTATTAGACCTCTGAAACTATTCTAAAAGCACTTGCCCTATTCTATTCATACACACAAGTCCAATTTTTTTTTATCCTCCCTAGAATGAGTAAAAGGGAAAGACAAACAGACCAAATTTAAATTCTAGCCTATCATCTTCAGTACCTGAAGTGAGGTTAGCAGGCATTCTGGACATGGCTTACATCAAAATAAAGTTCAAGGCTCCCGCCTCCAAAATCACAGAAGTTTAACTAAACTAGTAAATGCAAATACTCAAGACACTGGCAGGAAACACAGACTACTACACTGCTAGATAGATCTTGGCACTGGCATGTAGAGAGAATAAGGCGGGTCTGTTCTTCAATGCAGTATGTATAAAAATTAACCAGCAAGGTGCAAAATAAAATACACTTTTGCTCTGTGTTGAAAATAGGACTGGCAGGAATATCCTTTATTGGCAGTATTCTAGAAATATTGATTAAAAGATATCAATTAACACACAAGCCTACTGTGAAGTATTACCACCCCTAGTTTCAGAGGTGGTGAAATGAAATCTTGAGCTTGTGTAGCATATATGCAATTCCCGTATTTGTGCTTATTCCTTCAGAATGCTTTTCTTCAACAGGGTTCACAGTAGAGAAACCATGAACTTGCTGAGATCACACACTTACTTTCAGTAGTAAAGCAAGCTGTTTCTTTTGTTGCTCCAGTTGGGTGCTAGCTTTCTTCCAGCGCTCCTGAATTTCGGTAAGCTCTGTCTGCAGGGCTGCCTCAGCTCCAGGGTCAGCAGAGAGCAGCAGTTGCTTCCCAGCTTCCACAGTGAGGATATAACTCCCTTGCTGTCTTAGGAGAACTTTCTCTTTAAGCTGAAAATATTAACAGTTTTCTGTCAGCTTTGTCTTTTTAATTACAATTAGCAATTCAGTATAATTCATTCTCAAGCCCATACTTTAATTGATTGCATACCTTGGCTTAAGCATGAGCTACTGCCCAAATGCTTTACCCTAACCTTTTTACAATCACTTACTGCAACAGACCTTTAGAAAATTTCTCCAAGGAGATAAAGATATGAAAGACTTCTTTCTCCCCATTGATATCAGTATCTCAATTGCTCTTAAGGAGAACTAGTTGCTCTAGAGCCTATTAAGCTACAAAGCTTTATTATTACGTGTATCTTCCAGCCAAAAAGCTTGAAGACACCAAGTTGTTAAACAGATGCTGTTAGCCTCACATGAAGATGGACATTCAAGGTATCCTTTCTGTTAGCTAGAATACATTCCTCAAACAGGACATCATTGTTTTTTTCAAGACAGTTTCAGTGTGACACTAGCTACAAAGCAAAACCAGAAGTGAACAAGGCTCGGGAGAGAGGGCCCAGTAAATTCTCCATTGCATGTTCTTTATGAACTGCCACTTTGTTTCCATCACACTGCTGCTTCTGAGGCTATGCCAATCCTAAAGAAGAACTAACATCCAGTCTTGCTTTCTGCAAAGCAGACAGTCTGAACCCAATATATTTTTAAGAATGTTTTAAATGAAGGCTGAAAAAAGGCGGGGATTTTTTCCTCTTTCTTCAAACCCACTGGACATACCTGCACTTCATCCAGTAGCGCTCTGGCTTGCTGCAATGGGATAGGAGCGGTGCCCAGCCCACTCACTGGCTGACAGGATATTTCCACCAGCCACTTGCGCAGCTTCTCTGCCATCTCCCTGTAGCGTTGCCACTGGTGAATCTGGCTGTCAATGATCCCCCTCCTCTGCTGTGCCCGGCGAATTACTCCTTGCCATTGATTACTTAGAAGAGTCAGCTTCAGGTTAAATTCATCCCTATTATAAATAGATAAATGAATAAAAAAACATAGTAAACTTCATACTTTATCTATTTGTTTAATGAAATAAACTGAAGGGACAGGGAAGATGTTTTCTGGCTGTCAATGATGAAACACTAGGAGAAAGGCACTGAAGTCTCATGGGTAGCTGACAGGATGAGAATTTCACATGTACTGGGAGAATCAAAGGGCTCCAATTATTGAGACCTTAAAAAATCCAAGCCTTTAACACATAAAACTCTTCTACCTTCTCCCCAGAAATATACAAAGAAAACCTACAGGTTTTGCCAGTTTGGATCAGCTAAATTCATAGTAAATCATGCAGATTTCATAATTCACCCCCACATTTACTACTGAGCTCAAAGCAGGCATAAGATATACACAGCATTAACAAAATTCTCACATCCCAATAATCCCAGTTTATCTTATGTTAGGACCATGACACCCTTATCAAAGTCAGTGCATACGCACAAGTGTGAAGCCATTGGTGTTTCACTGATTTTCATTCATCTAATCATAAGTGTTTAAAATAAAATTTCAGACAGCAGTGAATTCTTATTCCATCATGTTTAGGCTGCAGGTGTTCTTAAATGGCAGTAGGGGATCCTCCTGATAAAGACACATTCCCAGCTGGCATAAACCGGGTGTAACTCACTAAATCTGTCATTGCAGGCTCCGTTGGTGAAAGTGACATTTTGAAAGTACATCAAAATAGACATACATGTAACATGCTTGATAATCCAAACCAAAATCTTTGTCAGAGAAGCAGCCTCAAGGCTGTTGTATTCCCAAATGCACTCACACATTCACATACTCCACAGCATCCTAAAGAACACTGTCTTATTTAAGAACTGGCTAATTAATAGCTTAACCACAGTGATAGTTAAGTTCTACCTCAGAAGTGCATGATCTGAACAATGACATCTGCTACCTTCTCTGTTTGGAAGTCCCCCACTTGTCTAAGCATTACTTCACATAACCAGCAGCAGCAACAACACAGGGGTGTCTACCTGTCATCCACCTGGCCTTGTTCTAGGAGGTGCTGCCCATCAGAGATAATTGAATGCAAAATCTGCTGGCGGCTGAACATCTCTGCCTGGAATAGCTGTTATACAGAAGACAAGGATGTTAAAACAAGATCTTACATTTTAATTCTATCTGTATGCACAGGTAAAAATGAATTTTCATTTATTTAATCTCATTTCAAGTTAATTCAATGGGAGTTTTGTCATGAACTTAAATAGAAACACATTTAAAAAATCTCATTGTTGGAGTTACTTGCTGCTTCTCGTAATTATTATTAGTTCCTTGAGATTTAAAAAAAAACTTACTAAGAATCTAAATAATATCAACAAGAGCTAGGTTTTATGTCTCTGAATACAACTGTGTCATTGGCACTACAATTTACAACAAAATCCAGATAGGATATTTATTGTATAGACAGAAAGGGCACTTTTTATTTTCTGACATGTTTAGGAATATTATAATCCTTTGCTTTGTTAAACTGAATTTATGCACAGATTGCATGTGATAGTGTTACAAAAACATAATACAATTTTACACTGCCAATAGAACTTTAAAAGAAATGCTCAGCCACGTGTAGGAGCTTGAAATCAATTTCCCACTTCTATCAATTTTTCCAATTTATTTTCCAATTTTCCCCATGTCACAATAAACTTTCACAATACTTTTAAAACTCCCTTGTTACATAAAGATTACTTAAGACAAAAAGCTACCAAAGTACTACTTACACAAAGATGACTTAAATATATAATACTTTGATTTATCTTTAAAAACATCTTTCCTTTTAGTAATGGACAATGTCTCTAGGTAAGATTGTTCAGGAATATTCTTATGTTGATGAAACTACACCCAGGCATCAGCTCAGGACTGGACCCACTCCATGTTCAAAAGGTTTCCAGAGAGATTAAAAGAGAAAGTATGCTGGTATGAAGCTTGAGATTTATTTTTTTTTTTTCTTTTGTTAGTGATGCTGTTTGCAGTTGACAGAACTTCATCCTTGCCTGAACTGAGAGCCACTATTCCTCAAATCCAGATTACACCCCTGTTATATGGCTTCCCACCAGCTCAAATTGTGATGTACCAATCCCCACATCTGCAACTGCCAGCAAAATACCCTCTGGCACCTGTACAATTAAATTCCTCAAGCACATTGTATGTAGGTTAGGACTTGTGGACGATGGACTGATTTTTAAAAGTGAGATTTTGCCTCTCTGAATCACCCGGTTAATTTTGAAAATGTTACCCAGGTTATAAGTTTTCCCATAGAGAGAAATAGTGTTGTCTAATTTCCTTGCAGAGGTATTTGATAGTGTTCTCTGAATACCTTGGCTCTTATGAACAACTGAGCCTGAACCAGAGGGAAACGAATTGCTCTGTTATCTCATGAACAAAACCACAATACTGTGGGGTTGAGAATTTCAGAAAGCTGAGCAAGAAGGCAATAATTTTACTTCCTGTCACATCTATTTCTGTCAAGTTAGAGGGGCATGGACGAAGCAGAGGAGGCAACAGCATCTACCAGCATTGTTGAAAGATTGAGACTAAACAGAACACAACCAAGACAACCAAAACCCAACAAAACCAAGCACCTCAAAAGCAACAATTTTAATATTTTTTCAAGAGGGCAGGTGAAACCAAAGCTTATCAAGCATGAGGAACTCTGCTTAGAGTGGAGCCCTATCCAAAAGCAGAGAAATTTCTGTCAGCATCCACTTGCTCTCGGCATGTACGCTGTCTCTGTACGTAAGAGGGATACTCTGTTATGTGGGGCCACTTGCCACCCCAATTTTTTCTCATATGTAGAGCACTATGAATCGCAGAAATAGGAATTTAAAGGAGGAGGAAAGGAGGGCAGGTGCTGGAATGCACAATACCAGCACACTGGAAAAAGTTTCAGTAATTGAGTTGGCAAGGAACTTCCCATTCCCCTGCCAGCACTTTCTCAAATGCTTCTCTCGGTGCATTCCCACTGCATGGGAGTCCAAAGCAATGTACCAGGCTTGCAAATGGGTATCTGGAGAACTGCAGAAGAATGACTACCAGATTGTCCTGACAGACTTATCTGATGTGGATGCCACTGTTAGTGCATGATATTTGAACAAGGTACCACCTTCACGTTGCTGCTTTGTAAATTTAAGTGGGAAGTAATTTCTAAATAAAGCCACTCAGGAAGCTGGGGTCCTCTTTTAATAAACACCAGCAAAGTTTTGAGTCAGCATTGGAAAGCTGATAAAAGAGCTGGAGGCATTTCAATATCCATTCTGGGAATGCATGTGGAAACAGAATATTTTCTCATTATCTTCAAAAATACAAAGCAAAACAATCTGGAAGTTCATCTCAAGAGGTTTAGATTTGACCCTTCCAGCTGCGAGAAGTGGAAAGAAAATTCTTCATGAGTATCAGGAGGCACTGCAAAGAACATTGAGTACTGAATACATTCAGATTATATAAAACGCAAAAAAGCTTTAGGTAAAAAAAAAGAAGATGCAGTTTGCAACGTTTTCTTAGGATGAATTGCAGCTTTAGAAAATCAGCTATTAGTTCTCTAAATTCTGAGACACGATTTTATAGTTTCCATAGAAAAAGCTTCAACAGAGTGCCTGAGTAATACTCATCTGAGCTAACTGCTCAGGTCAAGGTTTCAGGAGAGAGTTAAGTTGAGATCTCAAGAATGCAAGAAGATTGCCGTTAACCCCTTTCAAAAAAATTATAGCTATGACTGGACACAGCAGCAGTAGGAAATTATGCACTTAGACAGTAATGATTTCTGGACGTTCAAAACTCAAAGACCTGAGATGTCTCAACTTGCAAAGCCACTGTCCGGTTAATGCCAGGAGCACCAAGAGGAAATCAAATGGATGATATTTGTGAAAGCAAAGGCAGTTAAATGCTAAAGCAAATGTATGCTAAAGCAGGCAAAAATGGTTGTGAATTGCTTTCTGCTATCAGACATTCAGCCAAACACTATGCTGTGTCATATAAGGCAAGGGTGGTGGTGGGGGGG
>NW_009260493.1:128592-164999 GCF_000687185.1 Egretta garzetta
GGGGGAGTAAGAACATGACACTCTCTATGATCTGGCCTGAGTCTATGGGTAGGTCATCTGAAAAAGTTATGGGAACTGAAACTACTGTGGCCACATGGGAGCTTTGGCATGAAAATGGATTCATCTTACTTGATCTTTACCAGGATTCTTGGCAGTAATGATATGGGTGGAGAAAAAATGTGCATCACTTGACTTCACTGAAGAATCATAAAGGCATCCTCTAGTAAAAACTCTGAATCAGTTTTTCCCTGCAGCAAAAGCTGGGCTAGTTCTTGATTTGTTGCAAACAGACAAATGACTCTAGCACACAGCAAAGATCAAATCAGTTTGTTCTCCAAGGAAATATTACTAAATGAATGCCCCATGACTTGACAGAAAAATCTTCCTTTAACTTGCTCTTCAGATCCTGTCGATGTTGGCAATTTAATAACAAATAAACAAAATAAGAATAAACTGAAAGAACAGAGATTTTCTCCAGTTAGGACCGAAGACAAAGGGCCTAATTGCATGGGAATAATTAGTTTCTACAGGGAGACCAATAAAAACTTTGATTTCTTTCTTACAGACCAATCTGACATAGACTAAATGTAGGGGACAAGCACTCATAGGCATGCTGATACATTATACACAAATGCAGACAGATACTGAAGTCTTCCCCCAAACTGGGTATCATTGACATATTTGCATGCTTCTGTTTTTAAGTTAAGATATCCTCAGACGGTGCAGGCAAATGTAATTCAGTTCAAGGTATACTATTATATTACTCCCCAAAAGAATGTGCATTCCATTTTAGAGGAAACAGTATGTGTTGTAGTTATGTATGAATACACATGATGACTTGCCTCATGTGCCCTCTGTTGCTCTAAAAGGCTCTGGTAGTTTCCTGAAATCTCTGCTGCCATCTTCTGCTCAGTCTGAACTAATAAATCCATCCAAGTCTCACATTTCTCCAGGAAGGTCTGCTGCTGGAGCAAGAAAGATTGCAGCTTACTGAAAGAAAGAAAGAAAGATGGATTCAGGTAAGGTCTCCTCCTCTCACACACAGTGTTGAGGGTCTTGCAATGACAGAATTCTAAATCAGATGGTAACACTTTTCCCACTCAGCCACCTCATTCAATTTATTTAGTCAACACTCTGAAAAGTGGCAGTCTTCCTCATTTCAAATTCTGCTAATCTGTGGCAAAATCAACATCTCAGCTCACCGACTTCACTCTTTACTTATAAGTATACGAAAGAAAAGGAGCTTCGGTTAATGAAATATATGAAACATTTTCTGTATTCTACCAAAGTTATACTTGCTAGTTGTTATAATCTAAGAAAACTATACAACGATCTTTAACTATCCCCACCTGAATCTCTCCGTAGTCTGAGATGAGATCAGAGACCAATGTCTGTTCAGGTTCTGCATCCTTTTGATTTCTTTATCATTCAGAGGAAGCCTGTAACCCAGCTCATTAAGACGGTCCAAATCCGAGGACATGCTGCTGAACTTCAGCATCTGACTCTGCAAGAAATAAACAGAAGTGATAACTAGGAAGTTCAGTAATTACACTATCACAGACTGCAAAATTATGAACTACCACTCAGTTAAACTTGTCACAGCCTTGGTTGCCACCAAGTGGCAAGCAATCCCTGTGCCAGGGAAAAATTGCATTTCCACTTTTCAGCCTCTGGTCCCATACCAGGAGAAGACTTGCATTCATGTTTAAATGTGCACAGAGAGGTAAACTGAAATTGCACTGAAGTGTTTTGCTGAACTGGGGATTTACTACTCAGAGCTGCTGAAGTAGGCTAGTGTTTGAAACCATATGTTTATATTGTAAAAAATGTGAGCCTTTTTCCTCGTTTCTTAGCCTGAATGCTAAGCTGGCAAATTCCCATTGAACTTATTCAACTTTGTATTTTTAGGTTTTTATTTTGCAGTACAGAAATATGCAATTCCAAATGTTAGGAAAATGCCCTGTTTTTTAGCATGCCCGAAGTAGAATTATGTGTATAGTTAATCCTGATAGAAAAATAATGGAAGATTAAAATGACAAAACCAGCCTAGACAGCAAAGTTCATTAACTTCCCGTCAGGGCCTCTGAAAGAAGAAGAGGGGGAAAAAAAAGCCCCACAAAAAGAAAGAGTAAAAGAGCTCAAATGGAGATCACATGGTACACAGTATGAATTTTTCTTCAGTATATCAAGATAACCAAAACAAATAGATGGCTTCATCCCTAAACTAAATGCTACTGAGACAGGAATTGCATAAATTCAAAAAAAGTTGAGAGAAAACAAAATGAAGGAACTCTCCAAAACCCGTTAAAATTTCCATTCCCATTTTGATTTTATATTAAAGTTATTCTTAACAGTTTGCCTGTGTTTTTCTTCTTTACTCAAGGGCAAAGTAACATGGACAGTCATTCATTGACTGCCATCAAATTTCGAAGTTCTCAGTCTTAAACTTTGAATGAGTGACAATCCTTTAATAAGTATAGAATGCATGTGTGGTATTTGTGCATACCCTGCACTACAAATAACCAGGCTAACAGAAAAAAAATCAACACTTTCTGCATTTCATAGTCACCTTGAGTTCCTCCATTCTACTCTGTATTGCTGAGAGATCAGATGAGTGACTGGGATCCTGTCCTTTCAATATTTCTTCTGCTTCTGTTATCCAGGCCTCAAGAACTTGCAGGTTCTCGGCAAAAGTTTGAAAGTCCAGCACTCCAGCCTGGAATAGAAAAGGACCCACAGTTTAAGAACTTCGTCCACACAGCATGCATATTGATATTACACTCCTGGTTATTCTCATTATAGATTTGCAAACAGTTGTATAGGCTAGGAGAAATTGTAACTGCTGCTTTTCTCACAGACTGTGGAATTATTGGGGTGGTTTTAGGTTAGAACAGAGGATTTTTGGTCATAGCAAAAAGGCAACAGTTCAACAACATGCATAAATATCTCCCTGCCTTGAAACAGATAACCTTCTCGAACTTCCTTTTATGAAACTAACTCCTATGCTTAATTTATTGTCAGCAGTGACAACCACTAGTTGCTATTATGGCAATTTGAAATTAAAAACTCCTCTTATGCTTTGTGTCGTCACAGCACAGTGATGTTATAAGCACATTCTACACAATGCTGGATTTCTTTGGTAAATCCTCTTGTCACCCAAACAGAAGCCACTGCCTTTGTTGCTTTCTCACCCATATGCTTTCCTCTGGAATACATTCTGCTGCACCTTTTTTGCTCTTTCACCCCTGGTGACACATGCAATTAGCAACATCTACTTGAACAGGCTTTCACGCAATGGTAGGTGTCAGTCTGTTCACTAATATTAATAGGAACTGTAAAAATCCATTCTACACAATTATTCAGAATCTCACATTTGTTTTCCTGCTAAAAAACTAGCTGGGAAGAGAGGTTGTCTTCAGGGGAGCTGTAGCTGTGGATCCAGCTGTTAGCACTATTGCTGTCTGCAGAAAGCATGGTGCCCTTGGCATTCCAGATGATAGACACTTTCCTCTATGAGGTTTGCTATTCCTCTTCGCAGAATTTGGACCTTCTTACAAAGTCTCTATGCTGGACTTGAGCATATTTTCTACTCTCAGCATTGGCTTCCAGGGAAGTCTAGGAAATGCTGACAAACAGGTACCACCACCCTCATTCCCCAGGCAGTTTTAGATTGTTTATATGTTTTCAGGTACCACAAGATGATTGGATTCAAGGACTGAAAACACCCTCTGCATACCTGAAGTACAGTCTGTTGCTTGCGGAGAGCCTGTTCTAGGGTTGACAGATTCTGGTTCAGAGAAAGATGATCAGACTGTATAGCTGCTGCTGCTGAAGCCTCCACCTGGCTTTTTAGCTCCTCTCCCAGTTCTTGAAGAACAACCAGTGACTCCTGTGCAGTCTTCAAATCTATGAGTACATCCTGTGGCAACCCATTAAAGAAAGATATGAATAGTTAACCTGACACTGCTGATGTCATCCTCCCCTGATTTAAAGGAGGAATGAAATGACCGAACTCCATCACTACATGAAAAACTTGTATTTACTACTATATTTCAATGCCAAAGTGTCCACTCACACTCTGTATGAAAAGGAAATGATGTGCAGAATAAAAAAAATGTGTCAAAGTACCTGTACACAGAGGAACAGAAAGAAGTGACTTCGAGCAAGCCTGAGTTACTGATGAGGCAATAACTTTTGAAACAAACCTTTTGAACTTACTGACATGCTGGTCCTAAGCAGTGGCAGCTCTCACTGTGGGTCGATTCACATCTGACTAGACCTCCCTTTTTTTCCTGCTATGAATTACCAGGAGGGATGAAAAAATAACTTTTGTAAATGGCCTAACATAATGGCTAAAGAATGGGAAATGAAGAAATTATTCAAACTGAACAATTTGAATTGCCAGTCCAGATTACTATGGCAGCAAATACCGTAAAAGTTCATCGATGTGTTCATTTTTCTTCTTGCAATTGTTTTGCTTACACTAAGCCAATTACCATTTTAATCTTTTTGTCAATTACACTTAACATTAACTTAAACTCAAAAGAACTAAATGTAACCACAGATAGATAAACTACCCTGCTGCCTTGAGATGTAGTCTTGAAAAAGGAAGAATTTCAAGGTTTCAGAGTGGATGGTGTCTTTCCATAAGGAAGGATAAAGACAGCCCCTGAACATGCACAGTCTCTTCATTCAGAAAGAGCGAACAACCTTGATTGGTGGGAATATAGTCAAAGGATCTTGTATTTCTTTCTATTGCAAGGAACTTCTATGATTCTATGATTCTATGAACTTGACAGATTTGGTAAACATATTTTCCCAAGCAAGAATCCCTTTGATAAGCAGGGACTTAAGACTGAATCATAGAATCATAGAATGTTTTGGGTTGGAAGGGACCTCTAGAGGTCATCTAGTCCAACCCCCCTGCAGTGAGCAGGGACACTGCTAACTAGATCAGATTGCTCAGAGCCCCATCCAACCTGGTCTTGAATGTTTCCAGGGATGGGGCATCTGCAGCCTCTCTGGGCAACCCGTTCCAGTGTTTCACCACCCTCATTGTAAAGAATTTCTTCCTTATATCCAGTCTAAACCTACCCTGTCTTAGTTTAAAGCCATTACCCCTTGTCCTGTCACAGCTGGCCCTACTAAAAAGATTTTCCCCATCTTTCCTATAGGCCCCCTTTAGGTAATGAAAGGCCGCAATCAGGTCTCCCCGCAGCCCTCTCTTCTCCAGGCTGAACAAGCCCAACTCTCTCAGCCTATCCTCATAGGAGAGGTGCTCCAGCCCTCAGAACATTTTTGTAGCCCTCCTCTGGACCTGCTCCAACAGTTCCATGTCCTTCTTGTGCTGAGGGCTCCAGAGCTGGATGCAGTGCTCCATGTGAGGTCTCATCAGAGTGGAGTAGAGGGGCAGAATCACCTCCCTCAACCTGCTGGCCACGCTTCTCCTGATGCAGCCCAGGGTACGGTTGGCCTTCTGGGCTGCCAGCGCACATTGCCGGAATCAAATGATATAATTTATCCACCTTCTCTAGAGACATGACTTCAGATACAAGCTTCTGAAACACCACAACAAGTAATGGAGGGATCACATGAAAAGTATGAGAAACCCATGGGATTTGGGTAGCAGACATAAAGCTGTCTCTTCTGCACCTGAGATACATCAGTAAAAAGAAATGTGTTTGTCTGCAAGTTTCCAAAACACCAAGTATAGAGTTTAGTAATGGAGAGCCTATCGTGATTTTTAGCCACAGAGCTGTGAGAAACTGCAAAGCTTAACTGAACATACATTGCAGTTCTGAATCCAAGTAGTAACTTCATCATCAGCAATGTCTTTGCTGGTAGCAGTCTTCAGGAGTTCATTGGCCTGGTCTTCGCGCTGACGGACTGTGGAAGAACACTGCTGGTAACAGTCCTTGTACCTCTGCCACAGCTGAAGGAGGCCCTTGCTGGCATGCAGCTGCTCTGCAATCTCCTGCAGAAGGTTGTTCCACCTAGTGGAGAGATTGGATGAATGACCGAAGCCTGGGAGTCCACAAGAACTATCCCTGCCCCTCTTCCTCTCTGCTGTTTCCCGTGGTCTTTTGTATTTTAAGAAATTTGGCAATACTCAAGATCCAGACATTTGGGGGGAAGAAAAAAAAAAAGGAATCCAAGAAGAATGTTGGCAGGCTGTTCTGACCTGTCACAGCAGGTCTGATCTGTGCCACATCTTGGCTGCTCTATATTAATGCCTGAGGTCAGAGATGGAGTGTACTTTTTGAAATGAACCTCATGCTGTTTTCACTTAGCACACTTTGGTTCACTGCAGAGAGCATCCATGACCAACCACGAACTGCCAGTACCAGATTCCTGCAAGGACCTAAGAAGCCCAAACCAGGTGTAAACAAGAAACCATTTTTTCTGCTTCAATTTCCTCCAAACCCTGATAGAATATTTAAAGCCATAAAGCTCTGTGTAACTCCCTTCTAAAACTATTTATTTTTATTTTCTAATTAAATATCTGATACCTTTTTGAATTCTTGGCTCTAATGGCAACCATAAACATGTACTTTCTCAGATGTGCTGGTATTTATCAAATTGCCTCATTATTTCCTTACTAAGGGAAATAATAGTATCTTTCAATGATTATTATATAATAAAAATAGTGAAATGAAAATTCCATCAGCCACCACTTAAATCCTACATTATCTTTTCTGAAATGGGGTGGATAATCCCTCCCTCCGCTTCCAGATTCTAGGACAGGATGGACCACAGATTAAAATAAATTTGGCATCATTGTTCTTTCAAAAGAACCCCGTCTTTCCACTAAACTAGTTTTTGCTTTGGGATCCTGCCTTTCTGTACCTTCTCTGAGTAAACCCTTACACTGGTTCTGGCCTGGATTCAAAGTTGGGGAAGCTGTTTGCCAAGCTGCTGGTGAAGATTTAGACTTTCTTGCCTATCACGCCCTTCCTACAAGTAGAAATAGCAACCTAAAATCTGGGGAGCCTGGTGCAAGCATAACTAACAAAATTTTCAGACAGGATTTTTGTATTTTAAGTGCAGTATTATTTTCCAGCCTGGTGTTCATGAATCTTGGTTGGCAGCCATGCATGGAGCAAAACTACTGACAGTAATGTCAAATGCTTTGCTGGAGAAAATAATGTTTCATTTATTAGTAGTAGTAAATGAGACAGTTCTGCTCTGGCTCTTGGCAAAAGGAATAATCCTGCCCACCCTCACAAGCCCTTGCAAATCCCCCCAACCATAAAATATAACAAAACCAGAAATTATGGAAAACTGAGTCAATGGATAAATGCAAATTTATGACTGAAAGTAAAGTTCAACACACAGACATTTTCTACCTCATATTCACTTCTTTCAAAGTGTTGGTAAGTGTTTCAGTCACTGGTGGGTGACATTCTTTCAGAAGTTGATTGGTCACAGAACCAAATTTCTGTAAGCTATTTTCTTGCTTTTCCAATTCATCTTGTAGGCTCTAGAATGGATGGAATAATAATTAGAAAAAAAGATACATGAGGTATTACAATTGCACAATGTAGAAACATTTTAAAATAGTATGTACCAATGACATCATACAGGTTATGAATGCAAAGCTTGATTTCATGTGTGTTTCATCTAAATAGAAGGTTGTTTAATATAAAGACTTTTGTTAGATTCATTTGATTCAATATCAGGGTGTAGCAAAAAGTAAATTTTAACCTAATATTTTCTCAAAATGTAGAAATCTTGTAAAAGAAATTATTCTAAACAAGTACTCTTGCACAGAAGGAGTAAGTGCATGGAACTGCTTCAGAAATTAAAACTTAACGGATGGAAGAAAATAAATGAAATAACATTTTCCTGTTTAGAATGAGATGAAAAAAGTAACAGCACAAAAAGAGCTTTATTCTGAAAATAAAGACTTTGCTCCTTCATTTATCAGTCTGAAGTACTGCTGGTAGGGAAAATGCTCCTTTTTCTTAAACCTTAAATATTTTTATGCATATTTTTATGCATTTATTTTATGCATAGTTTGAACAGCCCAGCAAATCTTGACCTGCTTAAACAGTATAATAAAAACCTTAATAAGCAAAAGAGTGATTTTCTGTACCTATTGTTTTACTGACTCCTCCTCTCTGGCACATAAAAAAATAAAAACATAGGAGAGTGGCTGTAAGGTGCGTTAATGGATGCTCTTTAAATCTTGGTTTGAAAAGTGCTGTTCATGTTACAACAAGTTCTTGTTACTTTAAGCATGTGGAATATTTGCATAATTATTTTTTTATTCCAAAGACACCAACTTTTAATGGTTGGACTTGATGATATTAAAGGTCTTTTCCAACCTAAATGATTCTATGATTCTATGAACTTTTTTTGAAATAAAAGGTTATTCTATGTAACAGAACAATATTTTAAATATTTTTTATTTAATTATTAAAATTAATTTATTTCAATTAATATTAATTTATAATTGTATAACAGGAGTCTCATGTTATGCTTTTCTTACAGTGGAAAAACACTCAGACATGTGAGGATCTCAGCTTTTGGGACATTATTTTCTGTGATCTTCAATCTACTGCACCCACAGGGTTGAGTTGTAGGGGGGTAAGGTTTAAAATGTGATCTCAACATGTGCCAGTAGCTCAGAAGCCTGACCAAGCAGAGTGGGAAACTTTAGTTTTAGTGCTCACCAGCACAATTTAAAACCTTTTAACAACCTGACAGTATGGCTCAAAATTTAAAGAAGAGCATCAAAAATCTAAAAAGAAAACAACTATCGTCATTTTATTTTTCTGCAAAATGAAAAATGATTTGATAATGTGTTCTCTGAATGTCATGTGATCTTAATGTGCCAGTAGGTCTGTACTTCCATTTCTTATGAACCAAAATGTGTAGTTATCTGCATCCGTGCAATGAGGGCAAAGTTAATCCTTAAATCCATCCTTAGTACATTAAGAGGCATGGTATTCCTTTCACCTGAAGTTTATCAACTTGGACTTTCACAGCTTCCAAAGAACCAGTAAGAAGATAAAAACGGGACAAAGAATATCTGGCTTCTGTCAGGTAACTATTCAGTTCTTCATAAACCACTTTGTAAATGCTCCACTGATCAAGAACAGATTGCAACAATATCTTCAGTTGGCTAACCTAGGAGGAAGGAGGAAAAAAAAAAAGTAAATGAAAAGCAGTCAAGATATTTAATTTTTGTTTAAATTATTTCCTTCCTTTTGACCTCAGATACTACTTGTTTTACACACCTAATCTTAAATCTGTTGGAGAATGAAGATTTTGCACAACAATCAGCTGGGCTTACACTGGGTACAGCATAAAGTTCTGCTTGATTTTATAAAGCTAGGATGGCAGGGACTGAGAAGATATTAAGTCCATTCTACCTTGGTCCAAAGCAGGATCAAGAGACATTGCTTAAAACTATGAAACACTATCCCTAAGGCAGGCAAGTCAGCCTATGAAAGTCAGCAGACAGGCTAGCCCTAACACACTGCATTCCTCCTGAGAAGGCAGACTGATCTTATCAAGCTTTGGATGATGACAATTAATGTTGATCTCTTCCTTATTCTGTGAGACCTGTGCGCTTGAAAAGGTAGTTCCTTAGTGATCATTTGGAACCTTTCCACTAAATGTCAGGAAGCATCTAAAAAGTTTGAATTACAAGAATTAAAAGCATTCTTGGAATAGGAAATATTATCCCCATTTTATGTGGAGTCTACACACAAACTTGAGGATGGATGGAAACAAGGACACATTTCAGAATTTCTTCCCCTACAATACAGAAGAATTCCACCAGTTGCAAACTGCTCATTATCCCTCTCCTCCATGCACTATTCCTGGAGCTATAATTTGCCCCTTGATGATTCTTTTACCATGTGATCCAAACTGGCCCAGGAATTGTTAATTTCTTGCAGTGTATTCATAACAGCAGAAGAGACTTCTTCTTTCTTGTTCTGTATCAAAGAAAGACCACTCTGTTCTACATTTTCTACTTCTTTTTCCTTTGCTCTTATTGATTCTTCTAATTCCTGAAAAGAAAAAAAGAGATACCTGAGCATTATTGTTTGTTTAATTGGATAGATAATGCCTTGATATAGAAAAGATGCCCATAAGCTCCTTAGTGTAAAAAACAGGAAAGTCACGCTTGCATACTTTGGCTTTATATTCTCAAGAGAATCATAACTCATCAGCAATTTTATTTAGTATTTTATGTTCTCTTTAAAGCATAATTGTTAGTCTTTATTTTAAATAGAAGCATGTCCTCTACGTTAAACTTCTGTGTAATCTTCTGCGCTCATGTAAGAGTCCAAAACTCATTAAAAATAGGACAGTAGTTTGAATACATGGGAAAAATGTTGTGTCTCTTAGTTTGTCCTAGAACACTGGGAGTCCTTTTTAATTAGTCAAAAGCTGGCTCAAGCCTCTGGAAAAAAATGAGTTTTGCCACCCAAGTAAAAGGACAAAGTGACTTCCTAAGGAAAGATGTCAATTTGCCATGCCTCCCCACATGAAGTGGAGTCTTTATTCCTTTGCCAGGTCCCAGCAAAGCCCCTTGCCCGAGGACAGCGAGCATTCCCCTAGATGACAAGTTCATTGGAGTCCAGCCAATGACAACAAGCAACAGACTGCAGGAATTTTCCTTATTGCCTCCTCAAGGCTGCATGCCTTTGGGAAGCATTAATGAGCTTGATAGCATTTTGCTCTGCTCAGTGTTCCCACACACTAACCCAAGAAAATGGGAAGAAAACGAACGGTTGGCGTGAAAACAAGTGAAGAAAATAGGGCTGAGTACATAAGCACTGAGGCCATGACAACTTCTTAGTGGCTTGTTTTGCTGCTTCAGGCAAGTGCTGACTATGTTGTTGATTTAAGATGACCCTAGATTGGTCATGGAAATGCTCATTCAAAGATTGCCGGTTTTATCATGTTTTATCAATAAGTGATGTGAAGAAGCTCTGGTATGTAACATTGGCTAGTCACAAAGCCTGTGGCCTTCCTCATGCCTCAACAGCACAACAATGAAGTTACAAAATGAAGGAGAGAGAACAGGAAGACTCAGTGAGCAACTGTGAGTTATATAGCACACTTCCATAAGGTCATTCCTAACCGGGAGACTACCTATATAATTTCACGGCATGGTGCAGGGAGATCCAAAGAAGTCCTGCAGTGCTCTGACTCATAAGGAATCTGCGCAGCTTCGGGTAGTACAAATACTGAGCCTGAGCAGAGGGGGAAAGTATGCCTTGTAGGCTTTGGGCCAGCACAAATTTGTGTTTACCTGTCTGAAGATAAAGTAGCCAGTGTGATATGGAAAGCAGACTGTGAGGTGAGAGCAACCTTGGGATGTCTCTACATTAAGTAGTACATCTTGTGATCTCAGGTTATATTTTCATTTTCTGCAAGCCTTTCCTTACTGAGAGAGATGGATCATTGGGGAAAGAAAACAACACAACTAAAATCTGGGCAAACTGAAACCCCATGTCTTTCAATAAATTACTCTCCCTAAGAATCAAAACAACAACAAGAGAAACCATTGCCATAACAGACTTTACATTTTAGATAATGGGGAGAGTATTTGGAACAAAATTCTTCCCAGTCTTGCAAACACTTGCTATTAACAGAATTTATCCCTGCACACATACAACACACCTTTATCTATATACATATATGTGAGAGATTTTTTGCTGTAGTTTATTCTTAGCCTTGTCTTCTGTATTATTGCACTTCTCTTCAAACTTCTAGCCATGACCTTGTTCCAAGCCTTGGAGTAATGCATCATTATTTTTTTTTTTTATCAGCTGACACCAAAGCAAACACCTTTAAGTTGTACATACAGCAAAGTCCACTTTCCAAAAAGTGGACTTTAACACTAAAAAAGGCATTTAAGTTTGTACAAGGTTGCTCCAAAATTCAGAATATAAAACAGACAAAAGTTTCAAACACCAAGAATAGCAAATATTTCTGGTTCACTGTGAAAAGCGGTTTCTTAGTCATCATTTTAAACTCGTAACTTAATTAAAATCACATTACTATTTCTGATCTGTGATGGGAAAAATGGTTGCTTTCACTTATTAATGTGACACTAGGCAGCAACCAACATCAGTTAATAAATAAACCCAGCTTTTGTACTACTTGAACCAGATACCCAGGAGTGTCTGAAACAGTTATTTCTTAAACAGTTTGTTTCTCTGCTGATCAAAGTCTTGCCATTCATAACTGACTCCCCAAGTGTATTTGCTAACTTCCCTGACCAAAAGGAGCCATAAAGGTGATAAATCAGATTCAGCTTTGAACTCTAGCCAAGCACAGCCTGCCGATTATATCAGGCTGTGCTAAATTACCCTTGCTTCAGTTGTATGGGCTTATTGTGCTGAAACCATAAAGATACCTGAATTGAAACTGAGCACTGCAACCAGTCTGAAAATTTAGGTCAAGAACCTAGGAAAAAAAAAATTACTTCTAACATATCCGCCTAAACAACCATTTGCCTTTACAGAAACAAAGATGGGTTTAACACAAGTGTGAATAAAGATTAAATTCTCTTACGCATTTCATTTGAATAGACTTCCAGCTGTTCTGTTTGTGAAAACTTAAGAGCTGGATCATATTTGTTCCATTCATTAAATGCAAGCAGGAAAGACAGCCACACCAAGATAAACATGCTTCCTTACTCTTTATTACGGGGATGAGAACACCAAGATTTAGGGCATGCAGTTGTCCTGACAGAGTTTATTTACACGTTTGATCTGGTGTGTAATTTATTATTTGGTGTCTGGTAGAACAACACACTTTTGAGGAAAAATTATCTGATGCCTGATACCATGTAGAGGCCTTGTTTATAAATGCAGAAAAATCTATTTCGCTTATACACCTATAAGCTTGAACTGTAGCCTGACAGCTCCAGAAGAAGCAAGCTTCTAACTACTTAAATATGTACTATTCTGAGTAAAATGTTCAGAGTCAACTGTGAAGTTGTTGAATGAATGATGAGTTCTTGTATGAATTTCGCATAAAAAACTGAGGTGGTTCTGAACTTATGTGCTTTACGAGCTTTGCCTTGTCCTGTCTTTGCCCATCATAATTATGATTCTTCTTCAGTCTTCTGAAAGCAAACGGGAACCCAGAACTATTTCCTTCTCTGGATAGTTCAACATTTGAAAAAAAATTATTCCTAAAACATTTTTAATAAAAGCATAAAACCTCCTTGGATTCTAGCATTTTTCTTTGAGTAGTCAGGTGGAAAAAGAATAGGAAAAGGAGGGGGGGAGGGGAAGTGGAGAGGTAGTGATAAGGTAGAAAAAACAAGTTTCCGAATAGTCAAGCATGGTGTTCATGACATCAAGTTCCATAAGACTGGCTAAACAGGAATGGGAACTTATTCCTTTGATGGCCTTTCTAGTTCAGTGCACCTGGCATGCTTGGAAATGTCCATGCTTTAATACACAATGCAAAAAGAATAATGACTTTGGCTGCTTTTAAAGAACTTTGTTCCTTCCTCCTTTCTTCTTTCACTCAAGGAATGAAATCTCTCCCTCACTGAAGTAAAGAGGAGTTCTATCACTGACTTCACTGATGTGAAGATTTCACATGGCTTTATCTAGTGTTGTTTCTAACTGTTGGAAAGAGAATAAGGGGACATTACCTGACAGTCTTTCAAAGCATTCTGTACTGAAGCCTGGTCTCCAATTTTCTGTTGCTGTTTCAGCTTCTTCTCTTGAGTTTCAAACCAAGTTCTTAGGCACTGCACATTATTTTCATACTCTGTCCAGGATTCCTGCAGACTTTCCAACATCTGGATCTGCAAAGAAATAGGAATATATACTTTTTCATACAATTACCTTTATTGTTGGGTCAATTAAATAAATCAGTGAAGACCAATGCTGACCACTGCCTTCTCAGAATTCAATGCTTTCAGGATATAAAAAACAGTATATGCATTCGAATTGAAATATATCTGCTATTTGTAAAAGAGTTCATAATTAAAATCCTGCTTTATCCAGAAATAATTATTTGAAGAAAACACTAATATATTATGGCACGCTGAAAGAAGCTAACACTTCAGCAGAACATTTTTATGAAGTGGAATTCTTTTCAGAGATCAAAGACCTCAGAACTTCCCAAATAAAACTAAACGTACAAACATACATTTTATATTCCTTGCTTATAACTGTGTAAAGTAGGTGAAGATTTATATTTTCTCCTTTGTCAATTGACTGCTTTAAGTTACTTAGATTTTTCTGATTGTTCTAGGTTTATTCAATGGCAAATGAAATAGCACTTCTAGTCTTAAAAAAAACCCCAACAAAACAAACAAAAAAAACAAAGCAGAATTTGAAAACAGCAGCACTGCCATAAAAAGCATTTACATTACTTAAGACAAACTCCACTCTAGGGAATGAGCCATCTTAATTAGCTGTAATCTTAATTAGAACTGCTTGAGGATGTGATGGTCCATAGCAGCCTTGGGCACAGTGACAATGAGACAGTTGTGAGTGAAGTAAGGAAAGCAAGTAACAGACTAAAAATCCTTAGAATTGCACATTTTCTTTGTTCAGGTAAGCATGATCCCATGAGAATCTGTACTGAAGAACAAAGGAGTCCAGGAGGTTGGTTGATCTTCAAGAACAACTTCCTCAAGTCACAAAAATGACAAATGCACAGAAAGTGGATTACAAAGAATGGGCCTAGAAGCATGGCCTGGCCATGCAGCGCTGATGTTAGGAAAGCAAAATCTTGGCTGGAACTAACTAGTGAGGGACAGAAGCTCTTCTTGTTACTCTTCACAAGTACATGAGCAACTAGTAGGAAACCACAGAATAGTCTGAGGTACACAGTGCCTTCTTTGCTCCGAACTTACTGACAAGGTCTCCTCTCATGCCTGTCAGGTCTTCATGCCAATTAACAAATTTTGGCATACAGAGGTACATACAGAGGAGGAAAGAATTCAGGGCTACTCAAGTAAGCTGAACATGTGAAAGTCCACTAAACAAGACAGGATGTATCCAAGGGTATTAACGTCATTTCAAGGTTGCTGTCTATCACCTTTAAAATGTCATGACAGTTGGAGGAAGTTTCTAGTGGCTGGAAAAAGGCTATACTGCAAATCCTACCAGAAGCCATTTCCCCATCCACAAAGAACAAGGAGGAGGAACAAGCTTGGTCTTACCAAGAGAAAATTGTGCCTGGCCTCACTTATTGCCTCTGCTATGATGATATGACTGACCCTGTGGACAGGCAGGGAGTAGTAGATGTTGTCTACCTGGACTTTAGCAAGACTTTTGTTATGGTATCCCATAGTACCCTTGTAGTGAAATTGAGGAGGCATGGCCTGGATGGGAGGTCTACAAAGGAATGAACTGACCAGAGTCATCAGACTTAAAGGTTAGTGTTGAACATTTCAATGTTTGTCTGGCAGTCATTCACAAGATGCATCTTCAGAGTTAGTCCTGGGGTTGATGTTATTTAATACCTCCATCAATAAACTAAATGATATGATGGACTGTGGTTCCATCAGATTCACAGGTGACACTGATTTGGGAGAAGTAGTTGATATGCTGGAGAACGGGTCTCCCATTCAGAGAAACCTCAACAAGATGTAGGAATAGACTCATATATCCTCAAGAAATTCAGCAAAGGCAAATGTAAAGTCCTGCACCTGGGACAAAAGGACCTCATGCAACAATATAGGGTAGCAGCAGGCTGGACAGAAGAAAAGTACCTAGGGGCTATGGTGGGCAATAACTTCAACATAATAAATCAACAGTGTGTGTTTCTGCTGATGAAGGTCAACTGCATCCTGGATTAGATTACTGAAAGTGCACCCAATAGGTCAAGAGAAGTGGTTTCCTTCTCCTTGACACTTGTGACCCATTGTGGGTCCTCTAGTGAAAGGAGGGATTGACAAACTGGTGAATGGCCACTAAGGTCATTAGAAGGCTGGAGGCTGGAGCACATACAAGGAGAGGCTTCATTCAGCCTGAGAAAAGAAAGCAAAGGAAGCACCTCATTGTGCTGTCCACTTTTTGTGAGGAGTTATGGAGAAGATGGAGGCAGACTATTCTTGGACACGAGTAATAAAAGGAGAGGTAACAGTCATAAGTTGCAACAAGGGAAATTCTAGTTGGGAACAGGGCAAAAACTTGTCTCCCACAGGAGCGGTTAAGCACAGGAGCAGGCTGCCCAGAGAGGCTGCGGAATCTGTCCTTGTACATTTTCAAAACTCAGCTAAACTAATCCCTGTGCGATCTGATCTAACTGGAAAGTTACTTTTGAGCAGGAGGCTGGACTAGATCATCTGCAGAGGTTTCCAACCATTACTATCTTATAGTTCTCTGTATTTTGAAAGTTTGCTACAGAGCAGCTAGGGGTTTTTTGTTACCTTTTCTGTTATCAGGCCTTGCAGGATTTGCCAACGTCTGTTCATTGCTCCAAGCTGTTCTGCAAAATCAGTTTTGTCGCTTCGTTTACTTTCAACATCCTGGCTGCTGATTTGTAGCACTGATTGGTTCACAAAGTCTACCGTCAATTGTTTGCAATTTAAATCTATTTTGAAGCCCTAGTAGAAAAAAGGGAATAAAAACCCCAAAACATAAGTACCATAATTTCTTATCTTCCTGCAAAAGAGAGGAAAAATGTTCACAAATTACAACTTTACCACAATTTAGCTAAAAGTATTATTTAGCTAAAAGTATTGAGAAATAAACCAGCAACACACTGCCTTTGGAATAAAGAATCTGCCTTCTCTCCTACCTCGGCTCAAAAAAAACCCCAAAAGTCCATAAAATTATTGATCTTGGTCTCAAAGATCAGATTTAAGAAAAACTGGCTATGATCTAGTTAAAGAAGTGAAATTGTCTTACATCTATACTCAACAGTTATCTCAAGATATAGTATCTTTCATTTTTGCTTCAGATTCTGATCAAAATTATCTATCAGTAAACCACTGGCCACCTTTCATTCAAGGACAGGCTACCCTTTGAAGAGAAGGTGATATTATGCAGAGAATTCATAAAACAACATACATAATTTGTAAAGTGCTTTGAGGTTTTGGGCGAATTAATCATGTGCATATTGCTTTGGATTTACGTGGAAATTAAGATAAGCATATTAACAATTATATTCCTGCCATAACTAAACAGCAAAGTAAAAGTAATTTTGGCTTCTTTCCCAAGTATCAAATATTACCTAATGCTAACTTGTGTACAATTCTAACCACCCCACAATGTAAGTTGTTTTTTTTTTTCCCTTAAATCACTTATACCTCATGTATGTATAGATATTTAACGGAGATAATTCAAAAGGGAAGTCAATAGCATTTCCACTCAGTACCTTGTACTTCTGGATGTAATCCTGAATGACTTTCTGCCCTACTACAGTCCATCTGGAGCTGTAGAGATAACAGACTTAAAATGCATGTTGTGAAGAAAATGGATGAGTTCCTTGCTTTGCATTACCATAGCACATTTCCTTTACCCGCTCTTATCATATTATTCTACATCCCTAACATATCACAGAAGTTTATATATATATATAAAAGTAGTAAAAAAATGTTTTAATAGGAGACATATTGTATAACTGCATACATTTTAACAAGAAAATATTATATGAAAAGCTTCTTATTTCCATTCTTCATTGTACAAAGAAACTGGACAAACTCAAATATTCCATTTCTGACTTCCAAAAGGTTCTGCATTCTCATTCCATAATTCTGTATTAGGCTTATATAGAAGATCAACTTTAAGATATGCTTTTCCTGTCCTTGTAAATGGCTAATGACCCAATATTTATATTAGCCCAATGGCTAACCCAATATTTTTATACAACTCTTCTTGTGGTGGCGATTTCTATATGGGCTGATTTTGAATAGAACGTGTTTTGTTTTTTTTTTTTAAAGACTCACTTTCAACCTTTAATAAAGTAGTGCTTGCTTACATTTTTTGTTAGACATATATATTTTGCGTTGCAAGACAGTTCAGAGAACTACTGAATGGCATTATGTTGTTTAATATCGTAGACTCAAGTAACATTTATTACCCATCCTCTCTCCCCCTAAATCATGATGCTGTTAGCAACTCTGAAAGCATTCCAAATTATAAACTGAAGCAATTGCTTAGACCAACCTCCTAGCCAATAAATACTCAGACAACTTTTAGACCAGTATAATTCTTTAACTTCAGTATTATAGCATTAAAAAACCCAAAACTACACAACCAAAACCCTCCTGCTCCTACATACACTAGCAACCTTGCACAATGTTTTTAGATTTATTTTGTCTTGCATAGACTTGAAGCCAGTCTATTCAATTTGAACAAACCACCATCCAAATCTGACTGGCACAGGGGTGTGAACTCCCTTTTTCCAAAAAGCATACCAACATGTTGGAAAAAACCCTCATCTGCTCTTTGGTTGAAATTTAAAAAATGTAACTGTGAAAATTTGACATTGACATGAATTGGTGTTAGGCAATGGGTAGACAGGATTTGGACATGAGTGTAAGATTCCCACATTAAAACAGAAGTAACATTCCTGTCTTGCCTCACATGGATAAATTGAGGAAGGGAGCAACTCTGTCTCAAAGGCAGTGACAACGGTATGGACTGCATTTTCCGGAATATCGAAGGCCATCATTGGCCTTCCTTACCTGGTGCAATTTCTCCTGTACTGTTGGGATTTGTGTGAGCAGCTCTGTCCACTGACTGTCAATATGAGACAATCCCGCACGCAATGCTGCTGTATCCACCTTCTTCAGCCTGAGGAGCTGGTTCCCGGTACTCAGGACAGAAGACTTCTGTGATGATTTAGCATCCACTTCTTTGGAGAACTCCTGTAAGCAGAATCATTTTTGTGGAAATAATCAACTACTTGTTTACTGTACTTAAAGCTTTACCTCAGAAAGCTTCCCTTTAAAAACATGTACTTTCTATTAGTGTTTACCAGCTATACTTCAGACCAAGTGAGAACAAAAATTGTTTTCAGCCATAAAACCATTTTCTGTTTTCAGGTCATCAAGCTTTACAATCATTGCATATAGCAAAGGAGTGCTGAATGTGCAAACACTGTTTTTTTTTGAAGGACAGTTCACCTAAAGAAGCAGATTTTTGGTTTTTTGCATACTCTCTACTTTGACAATGAGAAAAAGTATAACCATATGATTGCTCAACTGTTTATGTGTAATTGGAGAGAAAAAGGTGTCCTAGGTCCATGAATGACTTACCAAAAAGGCGTTCAGGTGGTCTCGGACTGTTTCCAGTTCCTGAGGAACTGTCAAAGACTGCTGACTCCAAAACTCAAGTCGCTCCTTTGCAGATTGTAACCAATGTGTAAGTTCACTTGATTCACTTTGATATCTGTAAAGAGGATTAAAGAAAACTAAAACAGCCATTGACACTTCTTCCCTCCAACTTAGTCTCTCCTCCATGTGTTAGAAGATACTGTAGCCAGATTTAAAACAAAAATATTTTCTTTCCTTCATTAAATTTCAGAAAAATGTGATTTAATTTTAAAGGCAGGCATGGTATCAGGAAGCTCTTTATTTTAGCCATTACACCCACAATTCCTAACAGTGCCTTCTTCTCGCTCCTTAAGAAAAACTAAGTTTAATGAAAGACTAGTAAATGAGTTACTGATCTATTTGCTGCAACAGCACCCCACCTCACACACATAAACACATTTTTCATTTCCATTAGAAGGCTCAATCTTCCAAAAGCTTTACCACAAGGTGTCTCAGAGCAGAAACTTGATGTTTTTTTCAGAAACTATCTCCATATCATTTCATATGCCAAGGAAATAACGAGATGTCAGAATGAGAGTGTCTCTCATAACCTTTATACCATATAACCTTTATACATGCAATCCCTTCATGTATCTCTCTTGAAGGGCTAGTGAGCCGAAAAGCCAGGGATATTATGAATAATGGACAAAGCTTGTATATCACTTAAAGAATTTATTTCAAAAGTAGCATATGAACATTACTAAAGGCAACTAAAAGCTCCCTTACAGATACGCAATGACACGGACCCAGAAGAACCCAGCAGGGCAATGCCCCTACCAGACCATGCTGAGGCTACACACGCTACCCAGCAAAGCACACACCCTTTCTCATCAACCTGTATGGACATGGGGCTTCTAACTTAATAACCTAAATAAGGTATTTTCTGACATCCTTGCACCAGCTGTTATCTGGTACACGTTTTATTGCAAATGAGAGAGTATGATAGCACTTGTATGGAACAGAAGTAGGGTACTGTAGAGTAGTCAAACTATTACATACATCTCAAAGTAGTCCTTTTAAATGTCGAATCTAATAGTTCTGGGTTCAGAATGACTTTGACCTGAACAGCACAGGCGAAGAAATTTATACTGTCCAGTACATCAGCATTACCTTGTCCAGTGCTTCAGTATTGTCTCCAGCCTGTGAAGCTCCTTGGTAACCTTGCTGGTGTTACTTAACCAGTGTTCTCCTAGTTGGTTCAGTTGACTTTCGAGATCTGAGCAGCTAACAGAAAAAAGGAGCCTTTTCCCATCATCTAGCACTTGGTATAATTTAGGTTGGTATTCAGTCAGGTTAGATCTCAGATGCTGTAATGACAGAGGAGATGGTTAGATAGCTCTGCAGGTCTCTGCTACCACATTTTCTCAACATTTAGTTTTCTTTTATTGCATTTTGTAGCATATCCAATGTCACCATGGCACATCGCATTTTTTCCATCTGCTCCAGCTCTAGAACTCCCTGAGAACCATCACGCAGGTAACCTGATCAAAATCTGAACATGCTGCTGCAAAACCTCTCACTTCAATATGTCTGTTGACACCTCCTTCAGATGAACAACTCCTTGGTGTAGGTATTTTACACTTGAAAAGAACAATTTCAAAAGAATCTTTGTGGGGCAACACCATTTCTGAGAGAAATTGATCAATCTGTCAGAACTTAATCTACCATCTGCTAAAAACCCTACTGCAATGAAAGTTAAAGGTGTCCAATATCAAGTTATTAACAGTGGCCACACTTCAGCCCTTTCAGTGCCTATCTTCAGCTCTCTGTTCATCTGACTCTTCTTTTGCTGATCTACTCTCCTGCTATCCATGACTACAAAAAAGATTACCCTCCCCCTGCCCCCGCCAAATCCCTGAACACAGAAGCCAATTGTTAAGTAAAAAGAAAGCAAAAAATGTACTGAAAAAGGGAAGGCTGTTAATACTCCTACCGTGAATCCAACCAGGAGCAGAGGCAGATTTCATTTAAATGCTGACTTGTGGATGGGTAATGAATTTGTATATGCGGGCAAATATACCTGCCAAATTCCACTATCATTACACAAATAGTAAAGATTTTTAAAACATCTATATATTTGACTAAGCTTGAGCACAAAATGTACATGCATTCCTATTTTTCAGTTATGCTGAAACTAATCTGAATATAAAGGGTACAGAACTAGCAGTCTCATTGTGGGTACATAAAATTTCTATCTCTCTTCTTATTTTCACTTTCACATAAATAGAGCTCTAATAACAGGATTTTTATATTTATATATGTGCATGTCTGTGTGTGTACTTACATATAACATATATATACAAATAAATGTGTAACTCCTAGAGAGTAGCATAAAAAATTCCAAGATAGCTATAAATTAATTATGATGGATTTTTAATCTAAATGTGGTCACAGGGAGAGAAAAAAAGGTATTAAAAATTATGCCATAGTGGAGTCCGAGAAATCTGGATTTGAATAACCTAATTTATGTAACTGACACAAGAAACAAAAGAGGAAAACTAATTTAGGGTCAGGACCAACACAAACAATGCCTAGCATTAAACAAAACCAAAATAAAACTCACATACAACAGATTGCTTAACTTCTCATACCATTGCAGAAGCAGAAATCTGTCTAGTAAAAGAACAATACACATAACAAATTCATACAAGACAAGAAGTCAATTTGCAAGAAAAAATTGGCAGACATTTTTCTGTAAAACAAAAAAAAAAAACCAACCAAAGTGACTGGTGTATAATAAGACAAAGACAAAGCACTAGACCAGAATTCTCATTTTAAGAAATAACAGGATGTGGTAGAAAACCTATATTTAAACTAGTAGTTGGTTTTGCATTTGAGAAGCAGGAAGGCAACTCAGAGAACTGCAGGTTGTTCAGCCTCACCTTGCTCTCTGGAAAGATTATGGAGCACATCCCCTTGGAATCCATTTTCAAGGACAAAACAGACCAAAAGGTAATCAAGAATATTCAGTTTGGATTCACTAACTTGACAGCCTTTTATGACAAAATTACTGTCTCTGTGGATGAGACTGACTTTAGTATGGTCTTTGACACCATCTCCCACAGGACCCTCCTCTGGAAGTGGAAAGAATGTGGGCTGGATAAATGGACTGTTACATGGGTTGAAAACTAGCTGCAATACCAGTCTCAAACACTAGTGATCAAAGGCTCCATGTCTGGCTGGCATACTATAATGGGTAGAGTACTCCTGGGATTGTTGATGTTTGAGCCCAAACATCTTCAACATCTTCATTAATGTCATGGATGATGATAGACAGTGCTCCCTTAGTAAATTTGTGGATGACACTAACATAGGGAGAGTGGTTGCCACAAAAAATGGCAGACTTAGTCCAGAGACATTTTGATAAACTTGAGGTTGGAAGCAGCAGAAACATTCAGAGGCTCAACAAAAGGTGTAAATTCTGTGCCTTGAGCAGAATAATCCTGTTTCTCAGTACAGGCTAGGAAGGGAATGGCTACTGTATTTAACCTGGCATGTTCCATACCCAAGACGTCGTGAATAAGGCAAGCCACAACACTGGCCTACATAAGGACTGTGAACAACTGGCTTCAGTTATTTTATTATCCCCATCTATACAGTGCTGATGAGGCCACATCTAGTGCATCTGATTCTGCCCTGCCCCCACCTCCCACCAAGTTCAAGAAGAAGGAAGTAGTCAGGGTCTGGTGTAGAGCTGTTAAGATGTTTAGGGACCTAGAGCACATGTCCTGTAAAAAGAGGCTGAGGGAATTGTGCTTGTTTTGGATTAACAAACAGGAGGCTAAGGGCTAGTCTAACAAAAGCCCACAACTATTTGAATTACAATTGAAAAGATTATAGAGGTAAATGCTCCTCAGTAGTTTCACACAATATAAAAAGGACAATGGTGACAAGCTGAAAGTTGAAGGTTTAGATTGGGCGTTATAGAAAACCCTTTCAGTAGGAGGTGGTGCAGCATTTGCAATTAGTCCCCAGCTCAGCTGTGGGATTTCCATCTTTCGAGCTTTCCAACACTGTGGCCAATCCAGCCCATGGCAACTGTACTCCTTCAAGTGGGAGGCTGGGCTAGATGACTTTCAGAGGTCCCTTTCATCCAACCTTTCCATAATGAATGTCTAAAAAGCACCAACCTGAAAAAGCGCAATCCGGTCTGTAAGCCTGTCTTCTGTCTCTTCCACCAAACCAACTATAGGGATGCTACCTTCAACAGACTCCAGCTGTCTGGTAAGTTCCTGGTAATCTTCATCCAGATGCATCCAGGTCTGCAAGCACAAATTATCCATGTATACAGTGAATATTGATCTGGGTATCTAGAATTTTTATTACTTTCTCAGTCTGAAATCCTATAGCTGCATCATTGTGAATGTACAGAAATAACAGTACAAATGTCCACTGAACCTATAATAAGACAGCGTTAAACTCAGCTTTTAGTTAGAACACATGGATAAACCTGTCATGTTCTCCTTGTCAGGTAAAGCTAAGCAGCTCTTTTAAATTTAGAGGAACACAACTTGTATCGCCTGAAGGTCCCAACAGTTAAATAGCAAAGATTATCAGTGCCTTGTGTGTATGACAAAAGGGACTGATGTCCATCAATTCTGTCCAAGCACAGGAAATCAACATTACAGAATATCCTCGTGGTTGATCACAATGGTAGTATAGAAAAGACCACGGAAATTCTCACCTCTAGAATGTATTCCAGCTCCACACCTCGTTTATGAGCCAGCTTCAACACAGCTGAAGCTTGTGTCATTAGCTCTGAATGTGACTGAGTTTCCTTCAAGAGGGCAAGGCTACTCATCTTTCTAAAGAGTGTTTCTGTCAGGATCATGTGAGACTCCAACCCCTGAAAATATTCCTGAGAAATTTGGGTGTGAGGGAGAGGGTAGAGAAGAGAAAAAAGAAAGTGCAATTGTTAATCAATTCATTACCACTAAAACAACATTTTAAGACAATAGCAGTGCAATCAAGTCGTTGTAGACACCAATATTTCACAAAATACAACACCCAATATAAAAAGGACAACAGCCTTTTTAAAGAAAGAAAGAGATCATTCTTTCTGTGCAAATGCTATCCCAACTCTCATTCCATAAATGAAAATAGCTTAAATCAGATACACACCACCAAAAAATTCTGCCTAATAAAAAAATGTGGAAAAGTCTTATTATGTTTTGTGGGTGCTATTAGCAAATATAAGTTTCTGTTGGAAAAAAAATGGAGTAGTGGATGAAATTACTATGTAGCATGACAAGACAAGAACAGGAACTTGTTATCAGAATGAGGGAGGAAATGGGTTCACCTTCAATAGAGCATTTGAAAGTTATTCAGTAAGAACAGTTCATTGATTCCAATTTGAAACACAGTAAGCTCCCGAACCTCTAGGAACAGAAGGTTAGCAATTTTTTGTGTACAAGCCTACAGTCATGATTAGTCCTGAAACATGTGTTCCAGTTTCTCACCTTATGTTTGTCAAGTAGCGATCGAACCTCTTCTTTAGAAGCAACAATCATTTTCTGGTCACCAGCCATCTTTTCTTGACCCGTTTCTAACAGGTCAGCCAGGTCCTGCAAAGCCCGTTCATATTGCCTCTTAAGAGCCAGATTCTGATTCAGGTCGCTCCGTCTGGATCCAATTATCATCATCAGCTCATCATACATATCCTTGGGAGCAAAGAGTAGCAATGGTAATTCTTAGTTCACACCTTACACGTCTTCCTATATGCAACCTTACTGTCCCTGTATTTCCCCTGTGAATATTAGCAGAATAACATCTATTCCCAGCTCAAAAACACTGTGCAGATATACTGACTTAACTGATAAATTAACAACTCACCGTTTAAAGAGAGAAAAAATAATCAAGACCTACAAGTCTTTCAAGTGCATGCATTCGGGAACAAGGTTAGTGGAATCCCAAAGGCTTGCTTTAAGTAGAAAAGGAGTAGTGTGATTGGGCTTAAGTCATCAAAATCCAGACTACTGTGGCTACTGCACACTGCGGATGCTGTTTACATTTTGCTTCTTATAATGCAGGGGGTTGGACGGACTCCATCATGGCTACAGACTACAGGCATCTCAAAACCAGATTTGTCGCCTTCTCCTGTGCCAGCAGCTTACTGGTAGCAAGCAAGATACATACAACCCATAGTAAAAACCAAACAAGGCCCAAAATAGCAATATACTCTATATAGAACAGTAAAGTGTAGAGAAGGTGCAGTGTGTATTTCACAGTGTGCCCATACTGCCAAATAACAAAACTAGCCAAAAGGAAGAATCTCATCAGGTCCTGTGAGCTATTACTCATCCTGTATACCTCAACCATAAAAGTGAGAACAACCTGCAGATGCTTTTCTTCACCTGAACAGGATTATTCTCTCATTTGGGTTTTGAAAGTTGTATTCTCAGAACATATATCTGACCGTGAGGATAAGCCCATTGATCAAGACAAGACATCCGGAAATTAGTAAACCAAAATATCTCTATGACCATCCAGTGCTACAGCAAAGTATCCGTGCTCAGACTGCAGCTGGCTCTCCTGGATTTAAAGAGACAATTGCCTCAGAAGAAGAAGCCCAACTGTCAAAGAAGGAAAGGGAAGGGTTTTCTTAAAACTGAAATCAAGGGGAGGGGGATATCTACACATGACCTGACAGAAAAAAAAAAAAAGCAGGAGGCTCTAAGACCAAAAGGATAAAGAACTGGGCAAAAGACACATTTGCACAAACCCTTTGTCATTTGTTTTTAATTAAGATCACTCTTTTGTTGGCTTAAGTTTATGGTCCAGTTTCAACTTTTTTCTTTGCTTCCAATTTATCATTATGTCATTACAAAGGGTAAAATTCAGTCGTAAACCTTCTCCTTGATCTCCTTGATCTCCTTAAGCTGCCTCAGCACCAAACTGCTCACAAAGGGGTTTCAACAGCCCTATAAAGGTTCTGGATTAATTGCCCACATGTATCTACTTTAGAGAGCCTTAAGAGTCCTACAACTTAGGTGTGTTGAAGTCTGACTGAAAGCACGCAGGAACGTGAGAGATGTTCTAGTAAAAGAAGAACATTTCCAGTTTCAGGTCACGCTTAACTATCTATCCCCTTTCACCCCTCTCCCCTTTTTTTTTTTTTTTTAATGACAGATGTGAGAGAACTAAACGCCAGATCATGAGACACTGGTGAGAACAGGGCTCAGCCTCCAACATTTATGCAAACGTTTATGTTTACATGCTTAACTTCACCTATTTGAACAGGGGCTCAAAACAAGAGCTGAAAAAAAACATGTTTTTGTGTGGTTTTATGATTAACACTACTAATAATAGAGTCATCAGAAAATCTGGAAATGCAAAAATAGAAAAACTAAGTGAATGAGGGAGAAAATAATCTCTTACACACACTGAAATTATTTTAAATACACTTTCCTAAACTGCCTTATGAACAATAAAAAGGAGCATACTAATACCTTTGATATCACCAGACTGGTCTAGGATGGAACTTAAGAACCATACCTGGATCTTAGACAGCTCTTGCATAGAAGGTTGGTCAATCTGTAGCTTGTCTACATGCTTCTTTAATTCATTGATTCCAGTATCTAGTTCTTTCAAACCTTCTTCTGCTTGCAGTATGACCTGTATTTGAAAATGACATCATTTAGTTTGAAGGCTTAATAACAATACTGTAGCTGCCATATGGTAATATTATTTTCTGTTTTCTGCCTGAAGTATTAATCAGTCCTTCTGTCTGCTGAAATTTTAAAGGATATAACAAAGAAAAACTATTAATTCAAAGTTGAGAGATGCCAGCTTGTTTGTTGAAGTTAAGTACAATAAGGTATTATTATTTTTTTAATATTAAACTGGTTTAGTATTATACACTATTTCATACAAAACCTTGCTGTGAAGTTCCACACATTTAATTCTATGGTACAGGTATGAAAGGACTAACAGTTGTTCTAACACCTTCTTTTAAACCATTCTTTTTATTAACACTCATTCCTGTCACTCCAGCATCAAGCAAACAACCATCACAGCAAAAGACATGCATGATAGCGAAGAGCTATGCACAGTTCCCTTACAGGACCAGGACAGGGCCAAAATTACTGTCAGGGAAAAGGACTTGTACATCCCCTTTTGTACTTGGAAAATGACAACTGAAAGCACACAGGATGGTATTTGCAAGTCTATGCAGGTGATAATTTGACTTTTTTCAATGGAAGCTACAAGAAACAAAGTCTTTCAACCTAGGAGACTCTACTGAATTAATGCATGCAAGCTATAACAAAGTTAAAAGCACAGGGTAGACTCCTGTAGTTAAAAGTCCTTTGTTAAGGCCCTTTCTTGGAAACTGTATATCCAAATGTTTAAACTATATATGTTAGTAGAACTCCTGACTGCAAAGTATGCATAATACAGCCACTAAACTTACACTTCATGCAGCTAAGTTACCTGGCTGATTAAGGGCCTTATTTCTACTTTCGCAATCATGACTTGAACAAGCAGAAATGCTTTTAAATTTGAATGTTTTATGAGCCAAGGCAGATGTTCAGAAAAAAATCAATTCAGTTGTTTTTGTTACCATGTCATTTTCCTATTTGGTAGTTAAAATAGACACATAGGAGCTAAATTATTACCAGTCTTTTGCATCATGGAAGATAGGAAAGAAAGACACAGACCACCAGCTCTTTTGCTCGTACATGAAATAAAATTTCTTCAAAATTTGATTATCAGATATATAAAGGCCAGTATTTCTGTTTAGCTGAAGGGCAAGTCTATTCCTCTCCGTCACCTGCTGGAAGCAGACAACTGTAGCTCTTGGGTAGCAAGAAACATCTGTAGAAAGTAGCCCTTAACATACTTCATTCACTTTTCTCTTTGGCAAAATAGAAACAAGGAAATAGGATGTATTTTGTCATATTATTAATTAATTATTCATCATATTAATTAATTATTTGTCAGACAATGCCTGATAAAGAAAAAACTATTACTGCCTTAAATTAAAATGAATAACAGCCAAGATATTACTAAAACCCATGCAGAAGAAAGTTCCTTTGCTTTTTAATAAAGTGTAATAGCCAAACAATTTAACCAAATTTTAGACATTTTTTGGTTCATTGAAGTTTTCTTTCTTTCAAATAGTGCCCAGTATGTGCATAACTAGGTCAACTGGGGAGATAAGAAAGACACTCTGTGTTTGTTTTTTTTTAATTTATAAACGTGTAGTACACTCTTGGAAGTACTTATTTGCACATACTTCTGTGAATACATACATTCTCCCATAAAAAGCAACTGTTCTCTATAATCCAGTTATACTTTGAATAGAAACTTTATATCTTCCCTCCTCCCTGCCCAAGTAATAGATATTTGGTAATACCTGCATTTGTTCTGTTTCTGGTCTCTCAGCTGCCTCTGCTAGTTTCTGTAGAACTAAATATTTGTTATCAGCCACCGATGTAAACAGGAGCTTCAGGTCATTCTACAGGAAAAAAACAACAACAAATTGTAGCCAATCACAGGACAAACCAACTGAAAAATATTTTATGTTCCAAAAAGTAGAAAGCATTACAATGTTACAATGTCTGCACTAAGGCATAAAGACTATTCAACATTGGAAGCACCATAATTATCCAATGCAAAACACGCAACTGCTGAAAATCCATAACTGGATATATATGAGCAAAAAACTAAACCAACTGCTATTAAAACATAGCCTGTGAACATATTCCTGTTGGTTTTTTTTTTTCCTGATAATTATTTAGCAAGGGTCGGTTAGCTTCATTAACAAAAAAGACATTATTCTTGTGTAGTTTAGTCAATGATTTATGCTCATAAACAAGCTAGGTTTTACTTTTTAGGCATGCCTTTTTCATTACAAACTTTAGCAAATATAACTAAAAGGTAAAAAAAGGCTTCAACACATTATAGGGCTAAGTACACATTACAACTTTTAGATTACCTTATCAGACTAGACACATACATGTTAACAATTTTGCCAAGCTGCAATAATTTTTTTTTCATGCATTCATCCCCAGAACCCCATGATTTTGGTAAAATAGAAAATAATCAGTACATTTCTCTAAGACTTAGCATTATATAGGAGTGTGTTTCTGATTTTTTTTTTTTTTTTGCATGCAGTAATTCTTTAAATATGAAATAACTCTGGTATAACAATAAGGCACAGGGTTCTAATCAGGAAGGCCTTTTACTGAAAACTATTGGAATTTTTTTTTTTCCTATTGATAGACAAAAGGTTATGGAGCTTGGAAAGAAATTCTGTAGTAACAAGCTATGAAACAATGTTCCTAATCTAAAAACACCAGCAATCTATTTTCCAATTTTTTTTTTGCTAGAATTTATGGTTTTTTCATTAATACTAAATCACACTGGAGACTTTATATGATAAGAATTGGAGAGAAGGTAGAGATCAAGTAAGGTCTAAAAGCATTTCTGAACTCTGAAAAGATTTCTAAAAGTGAACATTTCTCCACTTCTCTTCATTTTTTCTGCTTTGCTCAGTACAGACAGCTTGAGATACAAGCTCTTATAGAGTAATGGGATGGCTTAAAAGTGATCAGAAAGGTGCAGCTAATGAAAACAGTGTACTCTAACATTTATGATATAAAATGTGTAGAGTGGAACGCCAAAGTTGCTTTTTTCTCCTTTGAGAACAGTAGTCAACAAGTTCCATTTATTGCACTGTCAGCAGGGTGAGAAAGTGTGGGATAGATGATCACTTTACAATAATTGCATGAGTTGCAGAAAGCTGCTAGCAGAGAGTTTAAATTCTGGATCATGATTTGGGCACCAAGTTTTGCCTATCCTAAGGAGAAGTTTGAATTTCAGTAAAACCCTATGAAAACTTGTTCTCTTGATTTGGTACCAAAATTCTCATTGCTTTGAGAATTATATCCTTTATATCCACATTTGACATGTACCCTGTTAATTCCTTCAGATGGGCATCATACCTTGAAAGTCGCTATTTGCTGGAGCCTTTCTTTCATCTGATGGCACCTTTGGTTAACTACTGACTCCAGTAAGGTCAGTCTTCTCAAGAGACAATCCAAAGTGTCTGCTATAATATCCTTATTATCACCATTCTCAGGAAAGAGCTGAGCAAACAGATTCTTGTTCTTATGCATTTCTTCTGTTATCTCTTTGATTTCCTTGGCAAGAGACTGGTTTTGTAGAAAACAAAACAAAGTGAGAATTAGACATTCTAGAAAGGAGGCAAACATGTTGCCATAACCGTTGCCAATTTTGCAGCGATGCAGTGACTTTTTACATTGTTAATACACACACATTAGACAAAGTTATGCAGCTACAGTATTTCCAGTAATAAAAAAAAACCCAGACTGTTCTGAGAAAAACAAATGCTGAAACAAAATAAACCTGCCTGAATAAGGGCTTAGGTGAAGCAGAAATCCATGTAGCTGCTGAAAGTCTTTTCTCTCCCCTCCCCCCTCCCTTCCTGTCTCTCTCCCTCTCCATTTCATGTTGATGAATTTGTACTGTTTCCATATCCCAGAGCATTCCTCCCTCTTTGCCACTTCATTTCATTTTCAACACTGTGGTGTTTGCTAACACTCAGCAAAGAATTTAAATGGAAGAAAGACTCTGTGTTTAATTCTATTCTGACCAGGCAATATTCGGGTCAGGTGCTGCTTTCTGCAACATTCTTGTGCTGGGTTTGCATGGCAAGGTTTTGGTAGCGGGGGGGGCTGAACGGGTGGCTTCTGTGAGAAGCTTCCAGAAGCTTACCCCATGTCCAACAGAGCCAATACCAGCCGGCTCCAAGATGGACCCGCTGGTGGCCAAGGCCAAGCCCATCAGCGATGGTGGTAATGACTCTGGGATAACATAGTTAAGAAGGGGGAGAAAAAACTGCACAACTGCAGCCAGAGAGAGGAGTGAGAATCTGTGAGAGGAGCAGCCCTGCAGACCCCCAGTCCAGTGACGCAAGAGGGGCAGGAGGGGCTCCAGGCGCCGGAGCAGAGATCCCCCTGCAGCCCCTGGTACAGCCCATGGTGGGGCAGGCTGTCCCCCTGCAGCCCAGGACGATGGAGTAGGCTCCTGGCAGGACCTGTGGCCCCGTGGGGAGAGGAGCCCAGGCTGGAGCAGGTTTGCTGGCCGGGCTGGCGACCCTGTGGGGGACCCACGCTGGAGGAGTCTGTGCCTGAGGGACTGCACCCCATGGAAAGGATGGACCCGCACTGGAGCAGTTTGTGAAGAACTGTAGCCCATGGGAATGAATCAAGTTAGAGAATTTCACGGAGGACTGTCTCCCATGGGAGTGTGAGGAGTCCTCCCCCCGAGGAGGAAGGAGTGGCAGAGACAGCATGTGATGAACTGACCCCAACCCCCCTTCCCTGTCCCCGTGTGCCGGTCAGGGGGAGGAGGTAGAGAAATCAGGAGTGAAGTTGATCCTCAGAAGAAGGGAGGAGTGGGAGGAAGGTGCTTTAAAATTTAGGGTTTATTTCTCATTATCCTATTCTGATTTGATTGGTAATAAATTAAACTAATTTCCCCAAGTCGAGTCTGTTTTGCCCATGATGGTAGTTGCTGGGTGATCTCTCCCTGTCCTTATCTCAACCCACAAGCCTTTCATTACATTTTCTCTCCCCTGTCCATCTTAGGTGGGGGAGTCAGAGAGAGGCTTTGGTGTGCACCTGGCATCCAGCCAGGGTCAACTCGCCACAATTCTCTACACAGTGAATACAGTTACTTCTAAACAGTAGCAGTATACTGCAATTACATAGAGATTACGACAGCGACACGTCTCTTATCTAGGATTCTAATATTTTCTTTCTAAACACTATATAAAATGCACCCTTATTGTAATTTAAAGAAAGTCCTGTTCATGCATTCCTTACCTCTTGCTTGCAGAGGTATGTTTCTGTTTCTTCCTCTGGCAACAGAGCTGTAGCAACAAAGACCTGTTCTTCCATACGATCCAGCCACAAGGAGGTGGCTGTGACACCATCATACAGCTTCTGTTCAAGATGCAAGCTCTCCTCCACCCATCCAGCCTGGGCAAAAGGAACCAGAGAAGTTGAGAGCAGAAGTACAAGATACTCTTTCTAACATTTAATATTTGGGAAAGGGATGGATTTCCAGGTGGAAGCTAAAGGAGTTTTCATTGTAAATGTGGCTCTGCTGGAAGACAGATGTATAGACAATTGAAATGTTACCTCAGATGATGCATCTTCAAAGGCCTGATTCAATTCAACCAATACTGGTGACATGGAGGATTTATCCTCATCCTGTCCTTCCTCCTTATACAAAGGCATTCCAGATAGCAGTCTGTTTGGTCTGCTATAAAGCTGCTGAGAAAGAAGTATTAATTAGAGTGCTTCTACCACTCATATAAAGCACAAAATTCAGCTATACAGATTCTACTGCTGACTGAGGATATCACCAAATAGTGCTCATGGCCCTTCCATGACTGTTCTGTCACAAATATCTTGAACAAAAGGTTGCTTAACAGGAAATTCACTAGAAGTGCAGAATAAACACTTGTGTCCATAATTAGCAATGACTTGTTTTTACCAAAAAAATAATTAATTACTGTGAAATGAATACAAGATATTTAGAACTTTGGAAGCTGATTTTAATGTAGCATTATATAAAGAATAGCAGGCCTGTGTCTATTAAAAATAAAACAGAGGATGTATGTTAATATAGGTCTTGGACTGTTCCCAATTTAGTTGATTAATCCCTGCTTCTTTCATTAAAAAGTCTGTGGCTGAAATTACCTCCTGCTTTGCCACATACCCACTAAGAACTGAGTGTAGCCAATAATTCAAACTGAAAATACCATTCTTTCCTCTAAGTTGTTGCTAGAATACTGATCGATTTCAGAGGGACAATTCATTAAAGAATTATCCTGGGTTAGATAAGTAGATCAAAATTTAGTCTGAGCCCTTTCTCCCTTTCTAGCTTATTCCCCTAAATGGCAGTGCAACTGAAATCACCAGAGCAGTTCTAGTGCCAATACTTAATAGTTTTTAGAGATGTCACAAAAATAAACTGTTCCATATTCTTTGCATTAACTACATCACCTTAATGCATCTGCTATGCACATACTGTACCTCATGTTATGACAACTGCTTTCATGGAGAAAATGCAAAGAGAAATTAAAAATAGCTACCAGCTGTTCTTGTTCCAAAGCTTTCTGGAGCAGTCTCTGCTTGGTATTGAATTCCTGGTTCAGGCTTTCCCATTTCATCTTCATCTGTTCTTCAGATGATGGCTTCTCACCTTCCAAGCATAATTCCTCAGAGAGCATATCAGGCTTCTCACTGAATGGCAAGATGCATAAAGGTTTAACAAATACAAATGTTATAACAGCATAAGGGGTTTATTTCCTCTTTCAATTAGGAAATACTAATTTAGATTGCTACTTTTTGAAGCTTTTACTTGGTGGTTTGGTTTTGGTTTTTTTTTTTTTTCAGATAGTAAGATGAAGGCTGGTTTGTAACTGCAAGAAGCTCTTGACTGATGGGATAAATATACTTTCTAAGAAACTGTTTAGACTTGCAAGTACCCATACTGAGTAAGAATACCCAAACCAGACTGAATATGTACTAGATTGAAATGTAACCTTTTAAATGCTAAAGGTGATCTAATAGCACAAAACAGTTCGTGTAACTATATTATCAGACTCCTGAATTATAAACCAGGACACTCCAGTATCCTAGGTGCTGTATAAAATTGATAAAACAATAATTGGTGGACTATATGCAGAAGAGGTGTGTAAACATAAGGATGACAAAGCACAGAGTCATAGAAATTTACTTCACAGAACACATGAAAGCACACCTTATACATAGGCCTTCTGGAGCACCTTGCTGTGTTAGGATTTCTTCTCCACGGCATGCTACTGACCGAAGCAGATTCTTCTGCTCTTCTAGCTCTTGTTCCAGCTCCTAGCATAGCAAGTTACAAAAACGGAAACAAACCTCAAACAGATTGTTTTTGTCTTGGAAGGATATGTCCATATTGCATAACTGTCATGCAAAGATAGCTGAGCTATTTCTGATATGTCTTGCTTGAGCACCAAAAGCAATGCAAAAACTCTACCCAGGGACAGAAATATTTGGTACATAAACTGGGTTGTTGAACTAATTAACTAATGCAATGCAGTTTCTGGAACCTAACCTAGTGAGGATGTCTGTGTATCATGCACACAATATAGCTTGTAATGTATGTATATTTCCTTCTATAAAGACAATGTTGATTACTATTTTGAACAAATACCGTCATCTCCTTAAAGTAACTTTAAGGGTTGATTTAATTTAATTTTACTAAGGGACAATGGAAGTCAGTTGACCATGGTCATCTAGGAAGTCTAGCCTGCTTCGCTGTTAACAGATATAAAACAGTGAGCTCAGATGCATCCTTATAAGAGCACTGAGTAAGAAGTGGTGTAAAAATGAAGATTTCAGTGGAAATATTAACAAGAATGGCTCAGCTATCGTCTTAAGCACAATCCAAAGATGGGAGTAAAAGAAATGCAAAACACCAACTTTCTGTTGCTGCAGGGTGCTCTGCTGCTGTTGTGAGCGAGTGGTTCTTGCTTGTGCCAGCCATTCCTGGACACTGGGGCTTTGTGAGGAAACAAAGTCCAGATCACTCTCCTCCTTTTCTTGTAATGATCCCTGCTTTAAGAGAAAGAAAGAAAGATTTTACAAACCCTCTTCTGTTGCTAGAGAGCTGGCATGTCCAGCTCATCAACTCAAAACCATATGTAGTGCCATCTTCCACCTCTCAAGCTGCTGGCTCACATAAATTCTGAAGTGAGCAACGACTTTAGATTTCTGACTTCTGCTGGTCATTGGTTGCAAGCAAGGAAGCATCCATAAAAATAAACACGCACCACTGCACTTAGCAGAATCAGACACCAGAGATCAGAGACCATGGACTGATGTGTTTCTGAAGACTGTTCTGCTTCTCCTAAAACGCAGCACTGGTCTATAATGGAGGGTGTAGCTCTGACTGGCAACATAGGAAATCAATGGATTGTTTCTGCCAGGTTTTTAGTTTATTAAAAGTCAATTTTTTGTCTAACTAAAAATGAGAGAATTCTAGTCAATTCTGGTCAAACTTTATTTACCAATAAGCACATAACTCTATGCGTGGTTGGCAGAAACACAGTCAGTTAACAGCAGATTATATGATATGAACAGTAAAGTCAGTAAGAGAGACCAAACCACAGAATGTTAGAACAGAACAGCAAAAACAACAGTCCCTTCACTTCATACTTCTATCAGTATGTTTTCCAACATGAGTGATTAAACAGGCCATCTATGTAAGCAAATCAAAAAAGAACAAATGCCTTAATGGTTCCAAAAACTGCTTTATCAACTTCTTGACTTCTGAAACCCATGTTGGCTGTAAATTTAAATTATTTTAGTGACCAATATATTCAAATGCAAGGATTTTAAGACAGCAGGCCTAATGTTAAAGACAGGCTTGTTGTCGGTGTGGCTACTTAGATCTACACACCTCTCTGGATTTTTTTTAATGTTACCTGCATGCACATGATGACTGTAGAGCTTGCACTTTTTTTGTTTAAGCTTCAAGAGATAAAGCTGGGGCTGAATTCCTCTCCCATTTTGTTTATATACCTCATTTTTGTAGGACTCATATTTTGCCCATGATTCAGACTTTGGTTCAAACTTTACAGCAAGCTCTCCAAAATGAAAACACGTTTCACCTTCCAGAGAGCCGTTGTCTGCAATCAGGCAGGGAAAAGCAAAAGCCTCACCTGGTTCTCCTTATACGAACAGCTGGGATGGACCTCTGCCACCAGTGTCCCTGGCATGTTACTGACACAGCAGAGTTTTGCTAAATAGTAGAAGTTAGGTGTAAGATTTCAATTTTGGGGGATGACGAGTATACTGAGTTGAATGGACTGATTAGTGTTAGAGGATATAAACTGTATGAGGAGAAAAAGTAGCAAGCAGATATCTGAAGATGGAAAGAACCATTGGCCCTTGCTGCATGAAATAGCTTTTTCTCACTAAGGATTCAGTTTGCAGGTAAACTGTGGTACTTTACTTTGTAGGAACAAGTTTCTAGAAAAGCTGATGTGGTTGGAGTGTGAACAACGCAGTTATAGGATATCAGATTAGGCAAAGAAAATACTATGTGAAGGAGAAAG
>NW_009260493.1:165011-230992 GCF_000687185.1 Egretta garzetta
TGGAATTTTAATTTTTATATTAAAAATGAGAAAAAAAGACAATCTTTCTGTAAAATATAAGAAAAAAATCTGCTTCATTTTATATGCTCTAGGGACGATAGCTGTTCAACTTGTAAATTCCTTTAGAGACTAGTATCTAATTCTTCATTGCATTTGGGCAGACTGATTTGAGTTAGATTTTGAGTCTCCTCTTCTCTGGGAAGAGGGTTGAGAAGCTACAATTTTGGAGTTGTACTAAGACAAATAAATAGCAGTCCCACAGTTCCTGCAATAGCAAAGAGTGTAAAAGGGATTGTGGCATTTGTGGATGCAATGGGGCTTTACAAATATGCTGCTGTGCATAGTTTTCAGATCAAAATTATTTGTGAACCAGATTTTATCATTCTCAAACCATACAATATAAGTTTGAAAAGCACACTTGCATTTTCATTTCAATTCTGTCTCAAGGTACCATATTACGTTTCCTTTAAATAGCCAGGGAATTAAATGCTGTTTTCTTCCATGATCCATAAGTGAAGTCCAAAAAAAGTTTGCAATTTATAAAGAAACCTAAGTCTCGCATGCATGTAGTGTCTTCAATAATTCATATTCTACACCTGGAAATTATTTTGTTGTTACTTTTTGTATTGGAGAATCATTGCAAAAATCTGTTTTAAAAGTTTAAGTAAGCTAAATCACACCATTGTATTTTAAAATGCAGCATGCACATTTTAAAATGAAGCAACAAAGTCTGTAATGTGTTTTCACTTCAGAAGTAATATATCAGAATATTGTATTATATACCTACATGCTGTTGGTAACACTTTTCATTTGTTTAACCATGAGGTGTAGTACGCAAGAATAACATCAAAATTACTTCATCTTAGAGGAAATAGGAATAAATACCTGGGGTTTTTCCTTCCTTTTTTGTGTGTGTTTATTTGTTGAGGGTTTTTCTGTGAAGCCATGTTACGTTTTATAGTTATCCAGTTGCTTTGAACTAAAAATAGTTCTTAACACATCAAGTGACTTTTCAAGCTAACCTCCCTCTAGACTTTAATCTGCATTACAAGCTAGAAATCTTTGAAGCTCATCATGTTTAATTCGCACAGCAAAGCCCAGAAAAGAAGTAAAAGAAAAGGCGGGGGAGAGAGTCACAGCAGGGCAAGCAAATTCAAACCCAGTCAGTCACATTACATGGTTGGGTTTCTTGTATGTATTCAGTTCTCCACATGTTAGTTTAACCTAAAGAATGACCAAAAACAACTGTTAAATAAAATGAACTAGTGGTAATAAGCAGACCAATGCTGCTAGGAATAGAAACCTAGGACAAGACTGAGGTTAAATGTATCTTTGTTTATATAACATTATTTTGTTTGGTGTAATGATGCCACTAAGTATTAGCCTTATTTAAAAATGTTTCATTATCTTGATGTTATCTGTTCATTGCATTGTGCATGCTGTATGGAGGAAAGCACGTATTTAGGATTGTTCTTTTCTTGGGGAAGGGATCCTGCCCCAGAGCACATGCAATCTAAAGGGACTGGGAACAGGAATAGAGTATATCCAGACCAAGCTGATGACCTATCTACATTATTATTGTCGTTTCAGAGAAGACAGTGAGGTTAGGATAGTTTGACCATGAAGTGGTGCTGTTAACTCGAAAACGATAAGCTAAAGCTGGCCAGGCAGTTCTTTGTTTTGGAGTGTAGTTCCATTTACTAACTAAGGATGAATAGCTCAAACTAAATCAGTAAAATATTTTTACCCCTTTTCCCAGTTACACAAAACTACTATGAAATCAAACCCCCAACCTCCTGCCCACCGTGAAGCCAGTTGGAAAGAGGCACTTACCCGAATGTTGATCTGTTTGTCGTAGAGCACTCTCTGCAGCTCCAGAAGGCTGCCCTTCAGCGTCCTGAGCTTCACAGCCAGCTGCTCTGCCTCGTCCTTGGTGTGAGCTTTCCCCTCCATAAGTAAGTTCTCGTTGTGCACAGACAACTCTGACAAGGCTACCACCTTCTGCTCTATTTCAACCAGCATGTTCTGCAGCAGCAAAAACAGAGAACCAAATTCATACATTTTCCAGCATCTGTCGCGCTTTCTGGCAAGATGACCTGTGGCCTACCTCACCCAGTGCCAAGCTAAGGACAAGTCAGACTATCATTGCTTTGCCTTCCAGACCCTTTCAGAGTCCTTAGGAATACACTTGCAAATGTTTGCATTTGCCATTTCTGTTTGCAACCTTTTTCAAAATAGGAAAATAAAAAGTTATTTGAAACAAAGGATTTGTTGTAGAGGAGATGCTCTTTATTTGCACATTAAAGGTAAGGGCGGCTAAGATGCTAGACTGACATCCATAATGACAAGAAACAGAGCACGCAGCTAGAGTTACTTCTTTCCTCTTCTTTCACGTACATTTAGTGAAATGCTTCCTACCTCCTCCTATGTGTTGCTCTGGCTGCGTTGATAAGCTTCTCTTCTCACTATTTGCTCTTTCTGATTGGTGAATGATGGACTTAAGGATTTCTGTATAATCCTCTTTAGTCTAAGGAGAGACTTAAAGTGACAAATCTCTGGCATGTTTATTCTCAAAAGCTACTTTCCTGACATTCCATTAACCATTCTTGTATTACAGATGTAGTGCATATTTTGATCTTCCAAAGTCAAAGCTCATACAATTCTTGCTCAAAAAACCTAGCCTGACATCAAATGTTTTTGTGTCCATAGCAACCATCAAGTATAAACTTACAAATATTACTCCTGAAGGAATGTGTGCAGAATAAGATGGGCAGAGTCTCTAAAAGGTGCAAAAATTACAGGAACTTATATAAAACTTACTCTATTGAGATTTTAAGAATCAGCAAAAAGCTGGCAGTATTAACTTTTCCACAAAGTTAACTGGTTTTTTTTAAGTTTTCTACAGATTATATTAAAAAAAAATTACTGCTTTGTTTAAGGTCACAGGGCTTATCTATATACAACAAACATCTCCCAAGGACAGGTGATGAAAGAACACTTGACACTGAGCAGACTGAAAATTCCAGTAATGAAGCAGTGTCAGTGGAAATTTAACTAGATGTTTAATTCATTGGCCTTATATGAAACTTGACTATGCTAAAATAGTTGAGATCCTCATTCTTTAATATGAAAAGGGATCTTTTGTCCATCTGTCTCTTGCCTATCTTGTAATTTTAATTATAATGATCATACAGTTCTTAACTCTCATTTAAAAATGAAAGAATCCCACTAATTTGAGAACCTGGATGTTATGACTGATTCAAGTCTTGTTAATAAAAGTACATCCAATTACTCCTTTTGCAGCAAAATGTTTTTCCTCAGTTGTTTTGGTATTGTGGGCTGATTAGTATTAAGTTCACAAGAATAGTAACTACTGATGATTATACTTTACTTTTGAATGTGGGAAGGGATTACTCCTGAAGAAAACACAACACTGTCCCAGTCACCACTACTAGTGGGATGGTGTTCTTCAGCTGGAAAAAGAGGAGTAGGAAAGTACACTGCAGGTGTTTTCATACCTATCAAGTGAGGTGTTCAACAACTGTAGCTTGAGTGGAGCAAAACCAGCAAGTGAAGTGAATACAAGGCCCTTAAAGCAAAACAAAATGCCCTCTGAAAGTTGTAGAGCTTCAAATATTCTTGCAGCCAGGATATCTCACCTTCCTCCTGCTATGTTTACATGCGCTTTCTAAAACATTGTTTGCAATCTTTAATAAGACATGAAGAACAGGCTATATTTTATTTCACAGATCACAGATGAAGCTAACTGAGCATATATGAGGTGCTGCAGAACTCAGAAACTTCTTCCCCACTAATATGCTGGCTCATCCCACTCAATAATGGTCTTAATATTAATGCTCCAGATTTGCCTCTTCATTCAGATAAAGCTATGTCCATCCTGTTCACCTAAACATTATAGGATGATGATTTTACCTGACAGTCTACCAGCTGTGCTTCCATGTCCATAGGTTCTTCAGCAGTAACCAGAGTGGTGTCCAGTGTTGCTCGGGTATTGAGTAGCCAGTGGTCAAGCTCATCAGCTTCACAACGGTACCTTTGAAGAGCCTGCTCTTGCCGCTGTTCTTCCAGCTGCTCGTTCAGTTTTTCCTAGGGGTACAAGTTATATTCTAATTTTTAAAAGGAACACAGCACAACAATCACTTTTAAAAAGATTTCCTTCTCTGTCTTTCATAATTAGTCTTTTCTTTCATAAGTTGGAAACCTCTACAAAATATTACTGCTTTCAATCAATGAGCATGCTTTTCTGGTGACTCAAATTCTGTTTCAGTTCAGTCACTGTATTTCTACTTCCTTCAGTAGACCTCTGCTATTACAGCCTTCTAAAGGTGAGGTCTTTTCTACCTCCTGTTGCTGCTCTCCTTTGGGTTTCCCCCACATTGATTCAATTTGCTCAACTAGCACAACACTGTTTGCTTAGGAAGAAAGATGCATGGCAGCACAGACCTGGGAGTGGGCTGCAGGGAAAGGACAGCAGCAGGCTGTTAAACAGCATTATTGTCTCTCAAGAGAGGCATGAGAGGACTTGAAGGACCCAACAGGGTACTGGCAGGCCTTTGGTGTAGCCACCGTGGGTAAACAGAAGACTGAAGATCTGTCTACGTTGTCTGACCTCTCAGGATCTCCGTGCCATGGGGTGTGGAAGGACCTTAAGCTCCAATGGCTGCTACGACAACAGCATTGCAGTAACAGATTCCCTGGCTCCATCAGCTGGTCCATCCATTGGACAGACAGGGAGTGATCAGCAAGACTTGCTCACCCTTTAGTAGTCTGATGACACAAAATGCGCAGAGTGGCAGATACACCAGAGAGTTGTGCTGCCATCCAGATGGACCCTGACAGGCTGAAGAAATGGGCTGACAGGAACCTCATGAAGTTGAGCAAAGGGACGTGCAAAGTCCTGTACCTAGGGAGGAACAACCCCAGGCACCAGTATACGCTGGAGGTCAACCAGCTGGAAAGCAGCTTGGCAGAAAAGGACCTGGTGGTCCTAGTGGACACCAAGTTGAACATGAGCCCTTGTGGCTCTGTGACCTGGGCTGCATCAGGAGGCACGTTGCCAGCAGGACGAGGGAGGTGATCCTTCCCCTCTACTTAACACTGATGAGTCCATACCTGGAGTACTGTGTCCAGTACTGGGGTCTTCAGTACAAGAGAGACACAGAGCTCTAGAGAGAGTAGAGGGGATGTTGGGAATAAGAAATTGATAGAATGGGATGGTAAGAGGGTACTTGGATGTATCAGATAATTTGGAACCTAAACATGCTGCAAGTGGTATGGAACAAGGGGAGGAGAGTGCACTGGATCTGTCTGGGATGGAGTTAACTTCATCGCAGCCTGTACAGTGCTATGCTTTGCAGCTGTGGCTAAAACTGTGTTGATAGCACAGCAATGTTTTGGCTGTTGCTGTACAGTGCTTGCACAGCATTAAGGCTTTCTTTCCAACTGCCCCCACAAAGGCCAGCAGGCTGGGGTTAGGCAAAAGGTTGGGAGAGGACTTAACCAGGACACCCGACCTGAACTGACCAAAGGGATATTCCATACCATATGAGATCATGCTCAGCAATAAAAACTCAGGGAAAGGGGGAGATGGGGACGCACTTGTGGTTATGGCACTTGCCTTCCCAAGCAACTGTCACATGTGCTGAGACCCTGCTTTCCAGAAAAGTGGCTCAACATCTGCCTGCTGATGGGGAAGTAGTGAATAAATTCCTTCTTTTCCTTTGCTTGAACACACAGCTTTTCCTTACCCCATTAAGCTGTCATTATCTCTATCAATGAGCCTCTTTGCCTGCCTTCTATTTTTTCCCCATCCCATGGGAGAGGGGAGTGAGGGTGGGTGTTTGACTGCTGGCCAGGGTCAGCCTACCACAATTCTGCAAGGGAATTCAGACCTGTATGTGCAGGGCAAATCCCTCACACAGGGAAGTGTTTGCACAGCTTTTCTGAATGCTTAATTCTAATGGGAAAATTAAAAACTGCATGTTAGAATAATTTAATGAATAATGATAGTTTTTAAGAGTCTCAAATAATGCAGAGCCAAACATTTTTCAAGCTCTAGTTATTTAAATTAGGTCCACGGAAAGAACAATATTACCAATCCACACTGTCAACAGCAAAATGTTTTCATTACCTGTTCTACCCATATTTCTGGGAGATTTTAGCTGTGAAATCAGAGCTATAAAGTGCACAAGTTGAATTACTGAATATTGTCTGCATACCATATATATTTCTTAGCTAGGATTATTGGGGGATACTTGTGCTCTTCTATCAACGTAACTGTCAGAATCCTAACCATAGTTAAAAGTAGTATATTTGATTCATCCTTTATCTTGAAATTACTAGTTAGCATCTCCTCCTAAGTACTATCAAGAAGTTTTTAAGATCCTGTATGGGGTGCAAGCTATAAACAGTAAGACCCCTATTCTATTTTCAGCTCATTATTTTACGTAAAAGCCATTTTTCTTCTGAGAAGTAAAACTTAGTGCAATATTTTTCTAAGGACCTGTTTACTGTTTCAGGTGACTGCACAGAAATAATGCAGCTGATGCACCCTGGGACTCCCCTTTAACCCAGGCAGAATCACAGAGCCAATTCTCACTCAGTCTCTCAGAATCGATTGATGCTGGAAATTAAGAAGGCAACAGTTGCTATGTTTATGAATTCACTGTACAGCAGTAAAGCTGCCTTGCAGTGTTCAAAGAAGCCAAACTGTAGCCAGCTTTAGCATGACTGCATTTTCTCACCTGTATAATATACACAGCAACATTCCTATATGTAAAGGACTTTTTAAAAATCACCTCAGTATTAAAGGATTTTTGGTAAAGTTGGTAGACAAAGAAATAAAGGGGTGCATCTTCCAGGATAAAAGTTTGCACACAAATCACTGGAAAGATGAGCGTAGACAACAATACAACGGTTTGGAAAAGGTGTTATTTCTTGTTTTAAGCTTCTTCCCTTTTCTTGTCTCCCAGTTTCTGCCAAGAGTGGATCTCAAAATCTGGAATGTGATCCAAAAGACCCACTCCTAGAGGTTTTGTCTTGTACCTCTAATAGTTGTCTTTTTCCTGATGCCTTCATTCGAATTGTGGCCATTCGTTCTGCCAAGACCGTGAGGGTGGACTGCAATGCCAGCTGATCAGCAGCTTCTGCATCCAGTGGTTCTGAAACCAGCTCCTGGGCTAACGATGTCTGAAGCTCAGTGATCTCTTCTTGTAACATCAAAATCTCATCCATCAAAGCCTATATAGAAATGAGAGCAGAGAAAGTATTTGCTTCATTTTTCAGTGAGAAGAAAGTATCTCAGGAAGCATAAGCTTAATATAAAATTGAAGTTGACTGTCCCAAGGGAGCATGAGGAACACAGAGTAGTGCAATATATCACTACTGGTTTGGTAGAGTCAGAATTCAGGAGGACTGACTCCTGCTTTTATATGCTTAAGCTACTATCATGCATCTGATAACTGAAATGTGGATTTAATTACATAACTTTAATTTGAAATATATCATAGAATCATAGAATGGTTTGGGTTGGAAGGGACCCCTAGAGGTCATCTAGTCCAACCCCCCTGCAGTGAGCAGGGACACCGCTAACTAGATCAGGTTGCTCAGAGCCCCATCCAACCTGGTCTTGAATGTTTCCAGGGATGGGGTCTCCACTGCCTCTCTGGGCAACCTGTTCCAGTGTTCCATTACAAGATGGAATTATTTTGGAAATACTATACGTACAGATTTATTCTTCCAACAATTTTTTTGGAGTGTATTGTTGTAGATAGAATGAAGATAATGAACAGGTAAGTAAGGGTGTGTTTGTGAGAGAGAAATAGGGCATGAGTTAGCTTGCAGCTGAAAACTTACTAACTGGACAAAGAACATCCAGCAATATATGTAAACATCCAGAGGTTAACTCCATGATGTAGAAGAAGTTCCTACTGTCATGCTTATCCTATAAATCAGTTTCCAAGATACCTGCAAAAGGATGCTGCATTACCAATGCCTTAAAGCAGAAACTTTACTTTCATGTCTGATGGTACACACACATTGGATGCACAGGACATCACACAGTGCTACAAAAGCCAAATGTTATCCTTTTCAAGTCATGGAGTTCCTACTGAAATGGGAACTGGCCCCACCAGAAAGTTTCAAGCTATCAGATAGAAGGCTTAGATGATTACAACTTGAGCATCATTTCTCAAGACTTCCTTTGGGAGGGAATTTTTTGCGTGCTTTGGTTTGACTGTTTTGTTTAACACGGAAAAGATTGTATTTCTATCAATTTACGATGCATTGGTTATGATCTTAGTAAATTTGGGAGCATTATTAATAGTCCAATATATGCTTGTAGCACTGATGCTGAAGAACAGTATGTGTAGTTGTCACTGAACACAATCTTTGACAAAAGATTTTGCTGAAAATTTCAATTGGACAAACTCTTACCATCTATTCTACTTTTTAAAAAGGCTCTTCATTAAAATGATCCCCATTACAGTATCTTTAGGACAGTGGGAAGTCCAGAAAGGCAAGGAATAGAGCTAACAGAAAAGGGTCATACAACTAATGCATGTTTTTGAGGCGTCCAGCCATGAAGAACACCACTATCTAAAAAAAAGGGAACTAAAGAAATATAGGTAATGCAATGCTCTCCCTCTGTTCCTCACATACAAGTTTTTACCTGATGTTCAGCCATCTGGCTCTCTGGGCTTTTGGCTGGTTCCAGACTTTCATTTAGTTTGATCTCAGTGGTCTCCATTTTTGTGGATATAGCCTGGAGTGTGTCCTGATATTTCTGTTGACGCTCAAGAGCTTCATAGAGGGTGCGCTGCTTTTCACTGATCTGAAGAGGAACGGAAGGTATAAATTCTGACCTCCAATACAGGATTTGCTCTTTCTTCTGCTTCATACATCCCTAGGCTTATGACACTAAACCCAAAAACTTACAACTTCACAAAACTATAAATTATAAAACAAAACATCCATATTAAAAATATTTATCTGTTTAAACATCACCAGTCAAATCCTAGGTTCTATGACTGAAAAAATGGACTTTAATAAGCAGAGAAAGCCTAGACACATTCTCATGCCTTATTTTAGATTTTATGCGCTCAGACATGTGGATGTGCACAATTTACTAGATGCATAGTTCTTAATACTGCATAATAGCTATGGTGCCCCTGCAAAGAATTAAAATATATAGCATGTGATCAAATCTTCGACCATTTTAATACATCACTGACTGACTATGCTGCACTGATATGTAGAAAAGTGTTAAGCTGACTCAGTATTTGGAGAAACTGGATTCTTGGGCCTTTTTTCGCCAGCTCATCCAGCATGAGTGGATGTTAGGTTACAGAATATAGTCTGACAATAGCCAACGCTTCTGAAGGCAACTATCAGCCTTAATGACTTTTATTTTTCCTTAAAGGGGGTCCATCCTGTACAGGCTTTCAAAGAACAATGCCAGTGTAATATAATATCACAATTAACAGTTCTTTTTACCACCTGAAAACCAAGAATTGCTGAGAAGAATATTAGCTGAGCCAGTACTTTGCATTTTATTCGTCACAGCTAGCTGATTATTTTGCACCCTCCACATGAAGACTTACCACATTTTTCAGCGTTTCCCAAGAACGCTGCAAATCATCCAATTTGGCACTAGCAGCCGATTCTAAGCCCGGTTCATAAAACTCGTGGGTGGCTGAAGTGCTGGGTTGAATTTTAGCAGCTTCTGACTGCAATTGTTCAGCAGATAAGGCCAACTGTTCAGCAGATAAGGCTTGGTAATAAGCAATGTCCTACAAGCATGAAGCACATATTTCAATATGTATTTTCAAAACATAAGATACTTCATAAGAATACCCCCCACATACTGCCCCATTGCACAAGTCCATTAAAATAAAGCCCACAGAGCCAAAACCACCAGGAAACCTCTGAGCAACACAGTAAATAAGTATTTAATAGTAGTACATTGAGAGTATTGTTTGGAGCTTCACTATGATGAAGATTGTGGATGCATTTTTTTCATGTTCATATTAGCTAGGAGGTGCAGGAGGCAACTGTGGACAGACATGGAAAAACTGGGAGGGGAATGCTACAAGTGGGAGTGTTGTTCTAGCATCACCACAACTACACATGGGGAAAACCCATCACAACAGGCAGCGGGTTACCGTACTTTAGATGGCCATGAATATCACCCTAATGAACACTAGCACAGAGAAGGCAGCAGAAGAACCAAAAAGGAATATACTGAAGGACTCGTCAGTGATGTAAGAAAGAGTATGAAGCACTAGTATATAGTAAGCCTTCAAAAAACAGGTAGTCTAAACTACCTTATCAAAGATAGTGGAAAAGGGGACCAAAAGTGCTAAGGAAAATGGGCAAGTGTTCAAATTACCATTGAAAATTCATGGTGGAACTGTTGCCCACTAATATTTCTATACTTAGTGTATGGGTTTTTCTTCAACTATCGCAGGTGACAATTAAAAAGATCTACAGATAATGTAACATTAAGGAAACAGGCACAGTATCTCTATTTAAGTCAGGAAAGCAGACTTGACAACAAGGATTATTTCAAACTGAAACCAGGCATGATAACTACCACCACACCTATTTGGAAGGTGAAAAATGCTACAACCTTCCTTCTTCTCACTTAGTAGCCCCACTTAATGAACTATCCTCCAGACCATGCAATGCAGAAGCAGTTGTCCAGTTTCCTCAATAATTTTGAATTTGTAAATGCCCCTGGTGAAAACTTTAAGACGCAGTTTTTCTGCCAGTGAAATCAGTAAGAGATTTTCCACTGATTTCTGTTAGGTTGAACCAAACCTCCTCTCAGGTAGCTCTCAGAGTTATCACAATATTTCCATAAAAAGTTGCTCAAAAATCTTACTGAAAATGTACTTGGAAAAATCCTCCTCCGATGACTGCATGTCCTGGTTTTGGCTGGGATAGAGTTAATTTTCTTCACAGTAGCTAGCATAGTGCTGTGTTTTGGATTTAGTACCAGAAGAATGTTGATAACACACTGATGTTTTCAGCTGTTGCCAAGTAGTGCTCAGACTACTCAAGGACTTTTTGAGCTTCTCCTGCTCGGCCAGGTGCATAACAAGCTGGGAGTACAGCACAGCTAGCACAGCTAACCCAAACTGACCAAAGAGCTATTCCATACCATATAACGTCATGCTCGGGGGGGGGTTAGTTAGTTCGGTCGGTTATCCTCCAGACCATGCAATGCAGAAGCAGTTGTCCAGTTTCCTCAATAATTTTGAATTTGTAAATGCCCCTGGTGAAAACTTTAAGACGCAGTTTTTCTGCCAGTGAAATCAGTAAGAGATTTTCCACTGATTTCTGTTAGGTTGAACCAAACCTCCTCTCAGGTAGCTCTCAGAGTTATCACAATATTTCCATAAAAAGTTGCTCAAAAATCTTACTGAAAATGTACTTGGAAAAATCCTCCTCCGATGACTGCAAAATTCTCAAATTGCTTCTTTCCTGACCGTCTATGATGGGGAGGAAAATTCAGCATGTCGAGCCATGTGACAGAGAGAAAACCAAGTGCCTTTCACTTGACAGCTTACAGAGCTGTGTCTACCAAATAGACCACAGACCATTTGCTGTACTGCAAACCTAAGAGTATAATTGTGTTTAAATACCTGAAGGGAGGGTGCAAAGAAAACAGAGCCAGGCTCTTTTTACTGGTGCCCAGTGACAGGACAAGGGGCAATGGGCAGCAACTGAAACACGGGAGGTTCCCTCTGAACATCAGGGAGAACTTTTTTACTGTGAGGGTCACTGAGCACCGGGACAGGTTGCCCAGGGAGGTTGTGGATTCTCCATCCTTGGAGATACTCATAAACCACTTGGATATAGTCTGCTGTATGTGGCCCAGCTTGAGCAAGGGGGTTGGACCAGAGGACCTCCAGAGGTCCCTTCCAACCTCAACCATTCTCCTATTCTGTAAAGGTGTATAAAAGTTAGGTACTAAACAAGACTACTTCTGAGGTACCAGAGCTCAGAGTAGAATTAGGATCCTAATTTGGAGCAGAATCTTTATTTCCCAATTTCATGTCACTATGTTATCTAATACTATACGTGAACAAAACCAAACAAGCTCTGGAAGAGCACAGAAGCCAGATCACTCTCCAGGCACAGTCACCTTTTGGGCTCTCTTTCTAACCAAACCTAGGGAGCTCAGAATGCCCATCTGTTTCAGAAAAAAAAAAAACATCATCCAGCAGCTTCACAGACAGGGTTCTTCGGTCCTTCCTCCAAGAATGAAGAGACTTATCAGGTTATCTGCTTCATGTACAGACATTTTAACAATTAAAGTGCTGCTCACAGATCACCGCCAATATTTTTAAAGGGAGGCAGCAGGCAAGACTGTATTTTACAGACAGCTCGATCACACATCTTTACTGAGGATGCCTGAAAAAGTTAATCTCTCCAGAGAAGCAGAAGACTGAAGAATGGGCAGCACACCAAACTGTCCAAAAGTGTCAGATGACACTTCTCCAAAGGCAATAGTTGGGAAACTTGAAAAAATTAATGATGAAAGTGTTTACAATGTCCAGGAGCCAAGAGCAAACAGGTAACAGCTTAGCACAGCATTCAGTACTGCAATTTCAGAATTTTTTCTCTGACCACAAGTGATCTTTCCAAGTCACAGTGAAAAATTGCACCAGTGCAGGCAACTTCTCATTTTGCCTTGTCTGCAGCTACTCTCCAGCCCTCAGCTAGTCTTCTCTCAAGGGCAAGAGAAAAGCTGTGCTTCTGAGACTTCTTAATCATCATGTCCAGAATAAAGGCCTTGCTTTTAGGGGAAAGCAATCCCTTTCCCCATCTTCCCAACTACTTTTTGGAGTAAACAACATGGCGGTTTCTTTTTGGTAGGGCTTTAATGCTGATAGTGTGTGAATGCAGACCTTCTTACACATAACAGATTTTGTTCCCCCTATAAAGGCCCTAATGTCTCATGCCCTCTTTTACAAAAATTAGCTAATGAAAAATACTCAAGCTTCGTTGTTTGGATGTAGAGGTAAAGGGTGTGTTTAGACTTCAGAAGATACTTAACAAGGGCTGTTGCACCCTCGATGAGTTTTCGTAAGGAAGGAGAAAGAATGATTAAGCAGATGGTGAACAAGGAGATAGAAAGACATTTAACAGTGACCCAGTGCTGAAGACTTGAATCACAGGATCAGCTGTGACCGCCAAGGCTTTGTGTCAACACTTCAGCTTTTTCAATTCAATTGCTCTGCATTATGCATATGGAAAATAAGTTTTAGAAGAATGTGCTAAATTTTAATCAACTATATCTTCGGGTAAGCATAAGAAGTTTTAGCCCCAGAGGATTCTTATTCAGTACTGCAGCACAGATGAAGTGCCTGATTTTGCTATACATCAAAATAAACTGCTTTAAAGGACTGATATCTATTGCTGAAATATTATACACTGTGAAATCCCTCAGCCTTTTAAAAGTTAACGTTATTATAGTTGTTCCGCACTTCGCCCCCCTCAGCTGTTTTTAGAGGAGTTTCAGTACAAAACAAACAACCTGGGCAACTGTTAACTTATAACGGTGCTAGAGCTGTCACTTTCTTGTATTTATGGTCTTGATTTAATCTATTTCAATACATAGAACCAATATTTGCACTACTATGCACTTGCCATTTTTTTTATACTTTCATTACTTGTTAGCAATGTAAAAATAGTCCATAGATGTCTCAGTTCAGACTAGCCACATTTCACCATTAAGAGATGCTAGGAAGCCCCGATGAAAGACTGTACATAGATTATTAGGGATGAATTTAAAAATAGTCTTAACACCCAACCTTCCATCCCCCAAACACCCCACCTCATATGAGCTTTTATTTTTTTTTCTGAAGACTAGATTAATGTAATTCTTTGCTTTCTAGAATTCCTGTTCACATGTTTTTCCAGCACTTTGCAGGTGATCTTCCTGTGAGAAATTATTTCTCTTAACACTGGCTACTTTTTAAAACAAAACATTTCCAAATTACTTTCACTGAGTCTTTTACTGAATTAAAAATATTTTTAACTTACATTTAAGCTCCTAATTCACTATTCTCTAGATTTTTTTTTTTAACCAACCTTCTTTCCTGAAGTCTCCCTGGGCATTCATCATGATCAGCGCTGGCAGTTTCATAGTTTCTTTAGTTTTAATCTCATGTGAGAGTGAACCTAAGCATTTTGTAAGTAAACCACTGCATTTTGGAATGTTCTTCCGCTTATTGTTTAGTACGTGCAGTTCATTTCAACATTAACCACACTGAAGAAACCTTCATCTGTCAGTTTTTTTAGATTATTAAAACATCAGCAATTTTATCTCTTTCAAAGATCTGTTAAATGAAAGGCTTAATCTTTTTGTTCAATTTTGCCCTGTAAATCACAGGTTCTAAAACTTGCATTTTGGCATCAGCTGATGGTGCAACAGCATCTTCACTGGATTTTCCTTATTAATTCAGTTATTTTTTCATTTTCAGAGAAATGTAATGAACTGACACTGAATTTGGTTTTTAGAAAGCAAGCTGCTCTTGCTGCTTTAACTCTTTCATAAGACTTTTGCGCTGAAATATTTAGCAGCCTTTCTATTTCCAGTAAACTTCACTGGGAAATTTCTGATTAGCTGAAATGCCAGAACACTAGAAAAATCCTTCTCATTCATTATATAACTTTTTTATTATGTAACTTTATCACTTTATTATTATGAAGATTTTGTCACTATTCTTACTATTTCACCTTAGTATTCTTTCTTATGTCAGTCCATGAAAATGAATCATTTATGTTTAGCAACTTCTATAGCACCATATGCATCTTTGAAATGAGTGGAAGGAATTCGTGGGCAACTTGCTCAAACTTCTCTATTCCTACTCAGCAATGCAAGGCAACACCATTCTACCCTTTATGTTTGCAATGGTCAATTTTGGAAGCAGCCAAAATTAAAAAACAAACAAACAACCACAAAACCCATAACATGATGAATGCAGTGAGGTGGCAACAGCTCCTAAGGCTCATTTTTGAACTCCTAAAGTGTAATATTTTGTGTGTGTCTTCATATGCATGATGCTCAGTGAGCTGGTTCATCACTCACATTTTAATCAATGCTGATGTACACTTGTTCCTATTAGAAGTGCCAGAGTCCTCAGTTTTGATTTAAAATCTAACTTTAGCGGTTTCATTGATCTGCTTCATTAGCACTTAAAATAGACTGTCACTGAAAGTATGGAATGAACAATACATGAAAAAATACATGAAAGTTAATACTTGAAATGGTTTGAATTGGAAGGCATCAGACTGCGGCTTCAGTGATACAATGCCAATGGTACTGTAGGATAGATGTATATGGACATAATGCAATGTTTTATTATGGGCAGTACAAAATTGCATTTTTTCTCAGGAGGCAAGATTCCATTGAGTACTACTGTGAAAATAAAATTCAGGTTATAAATAGAAAATAGTAGTGACATGGAAGAGCTTTGTAACTGTCACTTAAAGTATATTTTTAAAAATAGTGAATAGCTGTAACACGAAATTTATACATTTTAAACTCAGAAGTCAATACCGGTATCCATTTTGGACTAGAACCTGAAGGTTCAGTTAGGTCAGAGGTTAAGCCTCAGAGCCTTGGAGCTATAGGTGAGTATTATTTCAGAGGATTAAATAAACCACCTGTGGAATGGAACCATGCACGTCTCTGAGCGACAGGCAGGTGGAGAAGAAATCTCACTGTTGGTTCCCTCCTCCCCAGACTCCTCAGTGACAGGGGAGAGCAGCGTGTGACAGCGACCAGCAGTCATCTGCCACAGGAACAGCAGCCCCAGAGCACAGGAAGAAAATCAATTACCTCGACTTAGGTTTGACTTAGATTGAGAGCAAAACAAGAAAAACAACACACGGCCAGAATGACCATGACATTATTTAGTCATACTTAACACTATTACATTTACCAGCTTAAAAATCTGGTTGAATTAACAGTCTCATTTACTTGTCATACTTCAGTATGAACATGCTCTCCTGTACCTTAATGAATTTAAAAGAAAATGTACAGCAAGCAGCTCAATAATAACAAATTAGTGTTTGTCGAAATGTCTTCTAATACAATCACTGCTGCATATGGAAATGCTATGGAGAGCTACAGAATCATGCAGTACTGGCCTCAGTATCCAGGCCTGGTTAGAACAAAAAGGAATAGACTTAAAATATAAAATACACACATATTTTTCTTGTTTCCCCAATGCTGTTCTGCAGTGATAAATCCTGAAATCCACACTCTATGTTCACTCAGACATACGTCCCAATAGCATCAGCAGTATGTTTGTAATGAGACCCAATTAGAGACAAACAAAAGCAGAGTAATTCAAACACAAGGCCTCTGGCAGTACTTAGCTAGATTTCATTTCCAACACACTCATCTGAGAATATAGCAGCATACTGTCAATTATCACATCAACATTTTAAGACAAGAGCTTTAAAAATATGTTATGTAAAACCTATACACTGCAACATGCTATGAAATAATATTTATTCTGGTCTTATTCCTGCAATTCAGTAGTTTCTTAGTGTTTGCTCTTGCATGCTGACAGCTATGAAAAAGTACTACATTTGCATCTTATTACAGATAACTTCCACTGGTATTTGCCTGTCAAATAACTTCATCCTTTATCAACAAGTCTTGAAAACCCATATAAAGCAAAATACAATAAGGGGAAGCTGCAGCTTGTTTGGTTTGCACACTCCAGCCATTTCAAAAGCAAAATGTAGACACGAGCTGTGGCAATTTGCTACACAGGAGTGTCGCAACGATGCAAAAGCAAGCGGCTCAGATAAACAGTACCGAGACCAATGCATTCCTTACCATAACCACTGAGGGATGAGTGGGGTGTGCTGGGAGCAGGTCTGAATCCAGCTCCTCCATTCCCTCTGACAGCCCCTCCACTTCTGTCACTGTCAGCAGCATGGTGGCATGTTTTGCTTTCATTGTCAGCATCTTGCACTTGGAATTCAAAGCAGCAATTTGCTCCTGGTATCCTTTGATCTTCTGAGCCAGCTCCTGAGGAAACATTGTTTTTTCCCTAATGCAAAGGCAGCCAATAAAGGCCACAGGACGCGCAGCATTTCGGCTTCTGTGGCGAAGGCAAGCTCTCCCCTCCAAGCCCAGGCAATAACATGATAGCGCTGCCTCTCAGACACCGCGCACGAGCCGCCGCGCTGGCTGACAAGCAGGATGTTGATCGTGGAGGGAACAAGTCAGGCTGCGTCTGGCTGCACAGCTAAACCGCAGAGCCCAGCGCTTTGAAGCGAAACCGGAAAAGTACTGCAAAAGGCTTGGCGTGCACGGTGATTGCAGAAGGGAGGGAGGAACACCTCACGCTTGCATCCAGCCTGAACCTGACACCAGGTCTATAAGCTTCAGACTGCAGCAAAGGGGAACATCACTCCCTCTTCCTGTCCCATTTTTTCTCCTCCTGTTCTATTTCCATTTATCGGAGGAAGAGGAAGCTTCTCTGCATAGTGCATGCCATGGAGATGAGGTCATGTGGTAACCACAGCTGTAAAAAATGCCCCATTCAGCTCTCGCCAGAAAGACTGGATTGTTCAAACAATAACTCACAGGGTCTAACAAGTTCAAATGTGATACGAACAGTCAGTCACATAAGATTAAATGCAGACTGGATCACTTTTTGCCAGTGTTTGGATAAGCTATTGCCCTGGTTTCAGCCGGGATAGAGTTAATTTTCTTCTTAATAGCTGGCATAGTGCTGTGTTTTGGATTTAGTACGAGAAGAATGTTGATAACACACTGGTGCTTTAGTTGCTGCTGAGTAGTGCTTATACTAAGTCAAGGATTTTTCAGTTTCCCAAGCCAGACAGCAAGGAGGTGCACAAGAAGCTAGGAGGGGGCACATCCAGGAGAGCTGACCCAAAGTGGCCAAAGGGCCATTGCAGACCATATGACATTGTGCTCAGTACAGAAACTGGGGGGAGTTGGCTGGGGGGCAGCGATCGCTGTTCGGTCAGCGGGTGGTGAGCAATTGCATTGTGCATCACTTGTTTTGTATAATCTTTTATCATTATTATTTTCTCTTCCTTTGCTGTCCTATTAAACTGCCTTTATCTCAGCCCATGGGTTTTACTTTTTTTTGTTCCCTCATTCTCTCCCCTATCCTACTGGGGGGAGAGCAGGGAGGGAGGATGAGCGAGCAGCTGTGTGGTACTTAGTTGCCAACTGGGGTTAAATTATGGCAGCTATATTTTAATTTCGTTTTGGTTTTGTGTAAGTCTTCAGAATTAACAGCTGAACTGCACACAGTACTAACCTTTCTTTAAAAAGAGCTGGCGAATCTGGCCTAAAGCAGAGCATATTTTAAAATACTGGGTTTTATGGTTACGAAATGGTCAAGCACCATCATAAGTTTAAGTTTAGTCAGAGAAGAAAGATGGAAATGAATAGCCTTAGAAACTAACTTGTCTTCTCTCCTAGCCTGTACTGCTGCCCAGTTCAGTGTCCAGTTTCAAAGTTTTCAATTAATATACTTAAAATAAAAAAAATGGTGGAAGATTTTTCACATTTCTGCCAAAGCTATTTTTCCTGTCTCCTCAGGGGCTCAGTAATATGATAGCATTTTGATCTATGAAGCGAAAACAACATTTGTATAAGCTTGCCTGCTACATCAGTGATTATTCATTCAAATTTATATTACTGCTTTATTTCTATATCTGCTTTCATTTCCACAACAAACACAAGTTTTCAAGGCAAAATAGCAACAGGTTGCAAGATCTAGCAGGTATAATAATAAATAATGTCAGTATCTTTTAAAAAGTAAATAAGATTACTGCTGCAGGCTGGAAAAAATAAAAGAATTTTTTTGTTGTATAACACTTTCAGGAAAGCATTTCCTCAAAAACACAATGCAGAACAGTCATAGTGAGAAATACAGAGTTAGAATGGAAGCAGCACAAAGACAGAGGATGACACTTTACTGCTTGGGTTTCAGTGGTTCCTGGTCACTGTCTGCCACATTAGAAACAAAAGGAGCTCTCTCAGAGCTCCAAGGCTTACCTTTGGAGACTAAGCAAAGCCTTGAGCATAAAACACCAATTAGATCAATTGAAAACCAAACTGCAATAAAATCAAACCAAACCCTAACTTTAATGTCTAGCAGTTGGAATAGTTATCTGCTCTAATTGGCAAGTACCAGTCATTCATTAATGCTCAGTGAATGACATCTCTAGGGCTCAGTGGGAAATTACTGTCATTCAAAATACTCACTTAACTCCATCAATATTACTGAGATGCAATAACATCTGTAGCATTAATGTCCAATACACTGAGTATCTAACATACCTCTCTCAACTGAAAACAAAGAAAAGGAGGCAAAAATGTGATTGTCAAAAAAATAAAGCAACTTATAAAAGCAATGTCCGACGAGGTACTGTATTATCCATTAAAATAATTCACAAGTACGGAGATACTTGCCCACATTCTTATCTGAAAGTCTAAAGAAACATGGTTCAGCAAACATAGTGCCAGAGTGTAACCAGTTACATGCATGCATAGTCATACCAGCTTCCTATAAACCAGGGTGTACTTTACTTCTACTTCCTTCCTGTTATTTAAAGTCTAAATCTAGCTAGTACAAATTTCACGTAAAGTTCTTCTTGCTCATGCGGGCTTCAACAGGGAATCTGGTAACTGATGTTTTCTTAAGTTAGTAACACAAGTAACATGCATCTTGACAGACTTGCCTTTTGAAGTAGTATAATAATGTAGGGTTCAATAATATATGCCCTTTATGCTATGCTTTTCCATAGGTATTTAGCAAACAAAATATGAGCCAAAAATACGTGCGCATCAGCCTATCAAAACACCTTACCCCTAAACGTTGAAAGTTTGCAAGTATGAAACCTTTCCACTCTGGCTGATCCCACATGTGCAAAGGAGTAAAGCTGCTGTCTTCCTGCAGACGTTTAGAAGGACTCCTAGCTACTGAACTTGTTCAAATGCAGATGAAGCTTCAAGCTGCCCCATTTTCAGTTCCTTCCTCCCTGCAGCATCATTCCTTCCTCTAGCAATATTACCCTGTATCCCTCAAGTGACTCTCCTGCATTTACTGTTCCAGAACATTTGAACAGAGAATAGTAGCATTTTTAATTCAGTACTAAACCCCCAGAAGTGTTTAAGCAAATTGCTCTGCATTTATACTAACTTTTGTAACAACTGGATAGAAAATGAGCAACACATACAACATTAGGTTATATTACAGAATAGCACAGATAGCTTTTAATTCAGAGGTAAAAAAATAGTGCCATCTGGTGCCAGAAGTGATACACAGAGTTCAGTGGTGCATCTTCTGTCCCAACAACATACACAACAAACAGGGGATGGGGGAAAGGGGGTCAGGAGCTCCCATGGCAGCAGAGCAAGAAGGCTGCACAGAGAGTACCCCGGCTCATTCGAGGGCTGAAGTTCAATGAGTTTGAGGGCAGGACCTGTAACTCCACAGGACAAAACTCTTCCCAACAAAGACTTTAAAAGAACCCTTTGGAGTGAACTGTTGCAGAGCTTTCCTCCAAATCTACTGTGGTTTTCATCTGATTCAAGTCCCTTTGTGTTCTTTTACCAAACATTACTGGGACGGAAATGAGTAAGTGCTTTAGGATATACATATAAAAGGGTCGCTGAACTAGCAGTCATCACCTGACTAACTGCTCAGCATTGACTTCTGGGACACTCTGCAGTCAAGCACCTATGTTAACTCTCCCTTAATTATTCAATGCTTTCGTTTGTCATAATGTTTCCCGGAGATAAGAGCACATCTAACTGAATAAACAAATGAATACTCCACACCGTACCAACAGCATGAGTTTCCTATCTGGTATTAAGCTATCTGCTCCACTAGCCTTGAGCAAGTCTGAAAAGCTACTTAGCAAACTTATGACCATTGCTTACGAAAAGGTTTTTGGGTCAATGGGTTGCCATTGAGCCCACGTTGTTGCATTTTCGTTCTCTTACCTCATGATGTGAAATCTGGACCTGGAGTTCCTGGATGTTGCTCGTTGCTATTGGCTTGTCTTGGATCTCACGATGGGCACTCTCTATCATTTGCTGTAAATGTTTCATTTCTTGCTCATATTGCTCATACTGAACCACTGCTTCCTAGAGAGGGAAAAAAAACATTGAGTGTCTACATGAACATAGGTATTTACTTGGTCCAAGCATAACTGATCTCCCTTCTGAAGTGAAGCACATTTATATCTATCTGGCACTAGCAAGTGGATAAGCATCGCAAGACTACAGTCAGGAAAAAGTCCGTTCAGAAATACTGTGAACTGCAATTAATTCAATGGTTTCATTTATTTAACTGTTTCCGAAAACCAGTTCACATATCATGATGTTTTAGATATCCAATATAAGGAGCTAGAACTTCTGCTTCCAACAAGTATCTGCATCAAACGTATCCACCAAAAGACAGCATTGCCTAGTCTCCTGGTTTTACTATAAAGCATTTTCATCTGCTTTTTTCACTTCAAGCCTCCATTTATGAAACAGAAAGACTATATGAAAAAGTTAGATTTTGCGGAAAATGCAGCTGGGACACAATTATGAAGATCGATTCAGACCATCATCCTACCGGTGTGGTATCATTTCTTTCTATTATAGATTCACCAGCAGGTTGTCCAACCTGTTTTTAAAACTTTTCAGTGTGACATTGTATCCTTCCTTGTACTTAAGTATCATTAAGTATACTTAATGTTCGAGTGTCTCTTCTGTTACTCTCTTGAAGCTCTGCAGTTGTACCCTAGCTCACTATGTATTTTTCTATCACTAAATAGCAGGAAGAAAAAAGCTTATTCTTTTCTTCTTTGGAAATACCTTTTCTGTGTTTGGGTATGAATTTGAACAATCAAACAAACCCTAGTTTTCTTGTATTTAGCAAAACTTGAAAATGTGAATTTAATAGATGCTGAATGACTCCAACGTCAGAAAGCAAATATATATGAATTTTAAATAAAGAGAAAAGAATCGTTATTTTTATCCTAGAAAGCTATTTAGTTAACTCAATAGTTTTTATGCAGTCATTATAAGCAGTTGATGTTATAATGATATATTAATTTCATTAACTGATTATATATATTATAAAATCAACCTGCATACAATTGTATATTAGCTATTTTTCTGGTTAATCCTAACACCACTACAAAACCCATAGCCAGATCAAGGAGAGAACAGAGATGAGAGTCTGATGAGTAAATCCACAATTAACGTGACCGTGAATGTTGAAACACCAAAAAACATGGAGCCTGAGATGACTAAAACTTAGTGGGGAACCTCCTAATGGTACCGCATGGAGGTATGAAATTCTCTGTTTCCATCTCGGCTCCTATGGCACTGCTCAGGCCACTCAGAGCAGTTTACGGGAGGGAGTTGCGCTTGCCTGCATGATGTTGCACTGCTGGATGGCAGCGTGCTGGAGGCGGCTGGCCTCCTCCTGGAGCCGCAGGGCGCTGTGGCACATTGGCAGGCCGGTGACCACCTCCTCAGGAATCCTCAGGGCGCTCTGACAGACCTGTACTGCGTGAACTTTTGGCTTCAGTGACTCCATTTCAGACAACAGATGCTGGAAACAAAGTCAGTGCCACAATAAGGCGGTTTTGCAAAACTTCCAGAGCATTTCATGCAGCAGAAGAAAAATAATGAGGGGTTCAAGCACTAAACCAAACGAATTTGATTATCCGTTTTCTAAATTGAATATAAACAGGACACACTTTGTCTGGAGTTGCTCATTCTGAAACGAGCATTCTTTTAAATATTAGTTAAGCAAAAAGTCTATAAAATAGGAATGAAAATAATTCATGAAAAAGCATAGTAATACCTATTTCTAAGTGTCCAGGTACAAAAATATCTCTGTCAACACATTTGAAAAAAATATCTTCACAAAATCCACAAATCAAAGCAGTATAGGAGTATTTATGTATACATTATGTATACACATATTTAAATGTTAAAATCCAAGCGGAATTCCCTGCTGAGACACAGGAGCACATTTTCAAACCAGCAAATGAAACCTGTGTTCACAGCCTTCCTTTGAAAATACAAACCATGGCTGAAAATGTTGCTTAAAATTCAAAAGGCAATCAAACAGAAAGAAACACAGCTACACAGAAATCTTTTCCTTTGAATAATTATGTGCTGGATGCTTTGTTAATAGTGTCTGTTCTGTTCACAATGTCCATTCAAGCTGTCTGTTCATATGCATGAGAAGAAGAGAAAGAGAAATGACTGGAGAATAGATTTGATCAGCATTCTTTTTATCTTCATTGGGGAGTTTAATGTATTCACAGATAAGAAAAGAAAAACAATTTAAAAAAAAAAAAAAGGCAAAGTTGGTGAAAAGGGCCTCAGCACATGAGAAAAAGATTTTAGGTTCAATAGATCTAAATCAGCTACACAATGTACGAGGCAAACAGGGATAAAGGGACTGGTCATCCCTCTTCTCCTATACCATATGCAGAAAGATAGCTAAGTGGGTCTGAAGGGCATACTGATGAGAGGATTGTGGTTTGCTCTTTATTTCTGTGCCTTCATGACATATGGCGGATAATCTAACCAGAGATTTGGTATAATGATCTATTCCTCCGACATCACTGGTGAGGCCTCTCCCCAAGCAGGCCCCATACTGCTGGCAAAGGGTGCCTTTATCGTGCAGTTGGAACCCAGAGGTACCCTGGGGGCTGCATGCCAGCCAGGCACTCTCCAAGGCCCCCGCTCTGGTCTGGTGAAACAGGTGGGCAGGGGCTACAGCCCCTTTCTGTACAAAAGAACGTCATACTGTGAGACCTGCTAGGGCCAGGACAAAGAATACACATAAACAACAGTGTAAGCTCCATATTCCCTCACTCTTACAGTGAGTGATGTTTCACTTACACTCTTCAAAGCCATATTCTGAAGCTTGGCTGCAAGTCCCTAGAATAAAGGCTGCATATTTTAATCAAAAGGGAAAGCTCTGCACATTTCCCTTTTATTCATATGTTTTTCTGCAGATTTTAATCCTGTTGACATTTTTTTTTCACTGGCAGACTAGGACAGTTAAATCTCTATAGCATCCTAGAATCATTTAGTTTGTAAAGACCTTTAAGATCACCAAGTCCAACCATTAACCTAACACTGCCATCCCACCACTAAGCCATGTCCCTATATGAGCTTGCAGCAAGAAACATTTCTTAAGCAACTCAGAAAGGTATAGCTTGGGTTATTTTTCTTGTCATGAGACTGAGACCAAAAATAACAAATTGACAAATCTCTACAGTAGGCCAAGTGCAATCTAGAAAGCAGCAATGTCTTATGGAGGTAATTCAACTAAATATACAAAAATGTAGCTGGGCTTCAGGAAAACCGAATTTTCTCTTAGCTTTCCAGTTGATTATTGGGGAACCTAGCAACACATTATCTCATTGCAACTCTATATCTGTCAAATGGTGATAACAATCTAGACTTCCTTCTGAAGTACTTTAAGGACCTGTTGATAAAAAACACTGGGTAAGAACTGAGCTTTATTATTATTATTATTAACATGGACTAAACCTGGCCTGGATGTACATTTCTCAGAATTGCATCAACCTAAGAACAGACTCATAAAGGATTATACTTCAGTTTTTCCTATTCCATCCCTTATCCCCTTGGCAGTAATTTGGGGCTAGACCCTGAAAAAATGACCCACCTAAGAAACACCACAATCGGTCTCACCACCATTCATTATTCTTTGTGTAACCTCACGCTACTCAAGTGCTAACTTCGAGGTCCTGGGCTTTTACCTGTCTGTGAGAAAGTTGCTCTTTCAAGCTCAAATGCCCGAGCTCCGGAGAGGTCAGCGTGGCCTGGGCTTGCTCCAGAGCAGCCTGCAGGGCTCTCAGCTCAACTTCAAATTTCTTCATGTCCTGTAACACAACATGTTTGATTCAGGGATAAATACAAAAAAAAAAAAAAAAAAAAAAAAAAAAAGAAAAAAAAGAAAAAAAATAAATAAAAATATATCTGTCTGGATTGGAAATTGAGCTAATTTCATAAAGTTTGAGGCCTGGAAAGGAACTCAAGATGTCCTCTAGTCATCTTCCTGAAACCAGACAGGACATTACTGTTCAATCTTTACAGACTGTTCTTAAAGACCACTAGCAGTGGAGTCCCACTTATCTCTACAGACAACATATTCCACTGTTTCAGTACTCGTTTTTTGTAGAAAGTTTTTTTTGACGGTCTGACATGAAGTTATCTTCTGTTGCAATTTCAATCGTCCACTTACTATCCCATTAACAACAGCCATGAAGAACAAATAATTTTTATCCTCTCTGAATACATCATACGTTAGGATAATCCTTTTCTATGTACCTTTTCTACAAATTCATACACATATCATAGCCATCACTATCCCCTGTTCTTTCTCCAGTTGGTCCGCATCTTCAAGTGCAAAACTGGACACAGCTGAAACCCTGCTAGTGACCAACAGGTAGAACAAAAGGACTACTTCACATACCTTACAATTATACACTTTATTTTACGTGTGGTGTTTGTATTTTTTACAACAATGTGACACTGTTCACTCATTTTTTCATGATCCACATTATTAAACTTAAGACATTTCAACAGGGTGCCTCAAGCCAGTAGTGCCTCATTCAGATACACACATGCTTGGGTCTTCCTGTCTAAACATAACCATTTGCCCCTGTTCCTGTGAATAGCAGCCTAATTCCTTCCAGGTAGTCCCTGTACATCTGGTGTTGTCTAAGCATCCCCAAAGCCATGACTTCTAAACCACCATCCAACTCATTAATGAAAATATTGAATAGTACCAGACGCAAAGGAAAATCCTGCAAAATCCTACTCGATGTAGCCTTTGGGGCTGTGAACCATTGATAATTATGTACCAGGTAAGTTTTCTTGCCAGTGTTACAGCTACCCATTGTATTTTCAAATAGATAAGCTTATTAAATTTATTAATAACAATATCACGTGAAACATCATTAAAATCAAGATGTATGACATATTGTAATTTATCTACAAATCTATTTATTATTCTCACATTAAATTGCACACTTTTGATGTGATTTTCTTTCTTCATAAATCTATTTGACTTCTATTCCATGTTTTCTTATAAGAATTTACAAATAGTTTAGTCAATTGTTCCAGTGTTCCTCTGAGAACTGGAGCTGGTAAGTTTTACTTCTACTATGCTTACTTGTATGCAAATCTCTGGTTTGTTCCATGAAAAACAAATAAGAAACCCAAACAAACCAAGCCTTCAGCTCATAAACTGTGCACCGATTTGTGCATATGTAATGGAAAGATATCTTCTTCAAAGCCTCTCTGTTACACTGTTACAGCTCCTGCAGCTGCAGCATTTCTGCTGTGTCCTATAAATGTTGTGAAATAAGAGTCAAATGTGGAGAAGGACCATTTTTAACCTTAGCTGTGATTGTCCTTACAACTGGTGATTGCCGATTCTCTTAGTTGCCTTTAGGTCTTTTCCTATTTAGTAGTGTGCAACTGTAGCAGGTGACAGCAGAAGAACCCCTATAAATATACTAATTATACCATTCCAATATTAATTTTTTTCCTGAATTACTGTATCAATTTAAAAAAAAAAAAAAGGTAAAATGTCTTGCCCTGCAGGTAAGAGCAAGTAGAAAAGACTTCTGTGTTTTTCCCTGTGTCTTGCACCAGTCCACCACGCCCTTAGGCACAGCATAGGCATAGCACACATTTAAATTAACAATAAACCCATATGGTAGAGCTGTACAGAAATGTGAGGGGCATGGAAAAGCATTTTCATTCTTTTCATTGCACTCCTGTGTAGAGGCAGGTCTTACATTATGGAGTCCTGGTCTGTTCCAGTACTGATCTGAGTTAATAGATAGCAGGCTTTAGATATCTTTTAAGAGAAAAATAAACAAAAGGGCACAGTATAAGTTTCAAGTATCTAAACAAAGACGCTTAGTGCCATTTGAGACACACCACGATCCCCAACACATTCATCCAGAATGGGAAGATATGACAGGACCTGCAGGAACCTTGTCCCCATCTGGAACAGCACCTGAAAGCAGTATCTTAAACGGTGAAAGATATCTAACTTTAGACAACACAACCATGACCTTTATAGACCACAGATAATCTGCACTCAGAAAGTCTCAGAAACATGCTGCACACACCGCCCTTGCTGTCAGCTAGCATTAGAAAAACTGCTTTCATATACCTTGGCAGCATCTTGGAGATTTGGTAGCCGTGCTTTGATAACTTGCTGTAATTCCTCTGTCCGCCGCCCCAGTTCCAGCACTTGCTGTGACATTCCTTCAGTACAGTATACACTTGCCAGATACTCAATCCTCTCACTCATGGCCTCAAGATCACTGTGAATCTCCCCGGACTCATCAAGCATACTCTAGATGGAGATATGAACAAATTAAATTCCAGAGTTTAGCTTCAGATTAAACAATCTTTAAGCACATTCTTGTTCTGCAAACTCCTCAATTTGTACACATCTGTAAGCATATGATTAAGTTCTACTAATTTCCTGGAAGGCTTAGGCAATATGCTTAATTTTGAGTGTATGCTGAAGCGCTTCAGCTTATGGAGACTGGGAAACAAAAGAGTAAGTCATGAAGCTTCAGCAGTTGTACTTACCAACACATTCATTTTAGTGTTTTAGTTACGCTTGCCTGTAAAAATATAATATACGCAATCTATGGATAGGACTTGTTCTGGAAGCATGATGTACCTGATAGGAAGCAGCAGAAAGCATTTGGGTGTAGTGTTATAGCAGGGCAGCAGTCATTAACGTTGCTTAAAAAATGGCTGTCAAAGTGTTCTGTGGGATGGCATTGGTTAAGCCTGTATATTTACTTTGTCCCAGTGTAAGTGAATGCAGCTGACTGTTAACTAATGTATATATAAACCCCATAATTAATGCGGTCTTATTTTGGTATTAGTGAGACATGATCATCTTATGACGCTCTGATTTGTTTCACGTGGTTATGTAACACCAGGCAAGCTTGAACCTTATCAAACTGCTCCACTGATCCTGCACTTACACATTCCACACAGAGATACACATGGAACAAATTGCACTGTCCCAGGGAGAGCAAAACACTCTGATGTGAGATATTCAGGAAGCAGCTGGAAGAAGCTCCTCCATTGGGTATCAGTCTGAGAACATTTGCTGTGAAACTCCTCAGGTGAGAACAAAGGTTATGCCAATTTAGGGTAAAGGAGAAAGGAAAAAAAAGCAAACCTGAAAATTGTATTTGGTTAACTAAGGTTTTAGAGGAATATTAGCTGCAGTGAGGTACTCAGTGTGATGTAGAAGCCAATGTACTTAAGTAAACACAGAGATCAACTTCAAATCACAGGGGTTTATTCAACAATATATCTTAATTTCAGTCTTCAAAACAATTGTCCAAAACAAATTAATCATTTTTAAGTCTTGGGGGAACAGTTAAAGAAAGCTAGCATTTTTCTCAAGGAAAGGAGGCAAAAAAGTGTAGGAAATAAAACTTCACTGCTCAGAAAATAACTTCTTTTACACACTGCCCTTTAAATTTCATAGCTCATATAATTACCTGGTAGGCTTTAAACTGATCACGAAGCTGAGAGGAAGAATTCCATGTTATACTACCGTGCACTAGTATATTTGCTTTCTCGATCCATTTCAGTATGAACTCCAGCATCTCATTGTATTCCTCCAAGTGTGAAGCAGCCTGGATATAAAAGAAAAATCCACTTAAGCCTAAGATTTAATTCTGTGCAGTTCTTAGAGAATGATAAACTTTTTTTCAATTCAACTTTTATTGCAATTACTGTTTTTAACTTGGAGATCATTTTAACAACTTTTCTTACTGTCAAATATAATTTAATCACTTCCGTATTTATGGAGTTAAAGTAGGCCTGCTACCAGTAACAAGCTTATCTATTTTAGGGGAAAAAAGGCACTACAAGAATGTAGGTCACACTGGGAGAGTGCACTGATGCTCGAATATATCCCTAGAGTGTACGCTTCCTGCACATATTCAGCCTCATACCTAAGTTCCAAAATACCTTCTTGCTCCGTTTGTGGCTCACTGCAAGCCTTTTTTATGTCATTTCTTATATTTCTTTGTCTCTTTCCATGTCATCCCCCAAATCACCTTTATTTAAAGCCTGCTTTGCCCACTCAGCCTGTCATATTTCCAAAAAGAGAAATCTTGCGCTTATTTCAAAATACAGGACAAAAGCTCTGCTTTCTGATTCATCCAATTTCTATTTAGCAAAGCACTATTTAGCTCCAATTTTCTCCTCACTTAGCCACAATAATTTCACTGATTTTCATTCATTTGTCCTCTATGAAGGACGGATCAAATCCTAGGTGACAGAACTGTATTTGCATGCTGTTTGCCTTACCTATAATTTTTTATGAGGGGAATTGGATTTCTTGGTGCTGAACAAAAATATCCCAATAGTTAAATGCCTTCACCAAATACCTTTGACTGAATTCTTACTTTGATAGCGATTTTCTACCTCTTTTAAAAACAAATTTTCAGAGGAAACTGAAAAGAATGTAAGGAAATGGTTAACTTTTTCAAGCCTTACAGAAGCTTCTTTTTGCATGCAGAAAAAAGAACTCATAATTTGTCAGGATATTGATGGCAGAATCATAGAAAATCCATATCTTTGCTTTTAGCTAGACTTTTTGGGGATAACAACAATTAGCAAAAAAATACATAAGAAAGAGTTTCAGGGACTTCGAACCATGGGGGAGCATCTTTATGAATGCTGAAGTGTTGCATAAACATCATGCATTATCAAGGCCACTGTATATATTCACCCTCTATAGGTTGTGACTAGAATAAAACAGTGTCTTCTTTTTTTTGCTTTTTTTTTTTTTTCTTTTGTAATGCTACAAATATAGGTCATGGTCATAGGACAGAGCCTCTGAAAAGTACAATGAGATAGTATTTCCTGGCATGCCACTGTTTGTGGGAAGCTCTGTAATCTTTTTAGGGCACCAGAGGAACCAACCAGCAGATGATTCATGGAAGAGGATGTTAAAGCAGTATCACAGAATTATTCCACCCTCCTGATCTGACCCATCTGTGCCATACCTCAAATGCCAATTTGAGGTATGATACAAGCCTTGATGAATACTAGGCAGATGCACCAAGGAATGCCTTTTCTTGCCTAAGTACAGGAAAATAAATGAGAAGTTTGCATGCTCCTTCTGCTTCTGAAAGGAAACAGCAGGCAGGATTTGAGATCATACCTGACTGAGCTTGGCTGCTCTGTACTCAGCCTGCTGTATGGTCTGCTGATGCAATGCAGTGAGTTTCCCGATCCTATTAGCCAGCTGCTTAGACAGCAGCACGTTCTGCTCTGCAAAGTCCTGGACTGATGCATCTAATTCCAACAGCTTTATATTGCAGCTGTCCAACTCTTCACCGAGGATCTAGGCAGAAAAACAAGAAAATCGGTGATCCAAGAAGTGTTAGTTTTCTGGTTGATTATTTCTAGTCCAACTTGCAACTTTTATACCCTGTCCAAAGTCTCCATAGTTTGTTCCATTTTTTATTCTGGCTGGAAACCAGCAACACTTGCTTAAGCAGGAAGACAGAACAGCAGGATGTTTGGTGATCTCTTAAATGTGTGCTGTTCCTCTTTCTTCTCTGACTTCCTGGCTGACATGGATAACCATTTGCCCGGCCATAGCAAAGACTACGAGAATCACTTCAGAGTGACATTAACTGTTCTTTGCCATTTTCTGTGTTAGTTTTTGAAATTAATGGTTAGCACACATTGCCATGTCAAGGATTTTTATTTATTGGAAAGGGGCTTTGTTTTGCTGCTCTCTTAAAATATACTCTTAGAAACTCAGAAATATGTAATTATTCATTAGTGCATTATAAAAACTTCCATTTGAATTTGAAACTTGCATTTTTAGAGCTTGATCTTGACACAGGAGCAGTCTGGATCATGCTAGACTTTCAACAGAAAATTCTTACCACAGTTACAAAACTTCAGAAAAGCTTAAACAGGAAACCTAAAATATTTTCTCTGTTTCTCATATATTGATAACACACTTAACGGGCTACAGTTTCTTGGGGAGGGGGTATTGGGGTTTTTTGGCATTTTGTTTTTATACCTAAGGTGTTAATGATTCATTGTTTTTGTAATATAAATAAAATAAATCTCATTAAACACTCTATCTCCTCTACAATTATCTTAAAAATATAAATTGGAATAATCAGAAAAAAATTATTCAGAATATGGCTCTAGCTATAGGTGCTTCAAGAAGGTACTTCAAATTCTTCATGTTAGGGCTGTCCTAGCAGACACACCTTAGAGTGTAAGTTATGATCAATCATTATGATAAACAAATATTATTCCATGAGCAGTAGCATGACTTAGTGACATAAGTGTCTACATGTAGACATAAAAACAGATGTTGAACTACTCATCTAAATACAAGGACACATGTATTTCAGGCAGGCATAAATAAATGTCTCTACTGTAGAAACGATGTGGAATTTATATGCTGTTTAAAAGCAAGGTAAGGATCCACTTGACTGGGGTCACATGGATGTGAAACAGATTTTTAATTTATTTTTCACAATCAGTTTCAGTGTTAATATAAAAATATTTACTGCTATAATCAAAGCCAACCCAGTCTCAGGAGTATCAGTTGAGTGCTCACATAAATGCAGTTGACAGAACTTTACTAAATCTCCTGTGAAAGAGTTTTATTCTACATAACATGGGAAAGCACATTTCACTGACTTTCTGCTTAATCACTGGGATCAGGGAGATACACCAGTTTTAAAGGGTTATATTTCAGGGACAGCTGCTGCAAAGCAAATGGTACTTTGGAGCATATTGAGAGCAACTCATAAAAATAAACAGGTAATTTTTGACATACCAGGCATGCCAAATCTTCTCCTATTTGGTGTGCTTTGCTTACTTTCAGACAGTAACTTGGTCAATTTTATCTTTCACTAGTTAAAAAACCAAATCAAATGAATAAAAAACCCCCCACCCTCAACCAACCTCTCCCTCATCTGTCCATCCCCAAAACCCCTCTGCTCTCATATGATAATCCTAAGTAACAGATGAGTTTTCTGAGTGTGGTACATACCTAAGATTAAGAAAACCTACAGAAAGAAGTACTTTGCATTACCCTTAATTGCACTAGTATTACTTTGCCTCATTATTGCACCAAGTGATATGAGATGGACCAATGGTTAAGTAAAATTCTATTTAACAAAAGTATAGGTGTACTGCAAAGAATGGTCTTTTCAGTACAGACTGGGAGAAGGAGCAGTTTGGGAACCTTTTAGGTTTTCCCAGATTGCAGTCATACCCATTATTTAGATGAAACAGCGTAACTTTGTCCACCTGACTTGCTCTTACTTTCAGTTACTTCCTCCAAGTTCTGCTACCCACTCAAGTCCCTGTATGGGCTAGTTTGCAAAGAATATAACTAAAAAATCTCATCAGTCAACCCTTATGGCTGTCCATTCTTCTGTTGAACTGCATTAAAAAATGTGTCATGCAATGCTTCACAAATACCACTTTGGCTTGAAGTAAATGTCCCAAATCAGAAGAATTTATAGTGTAATCAAATAAGGGAAGCTTTGTCTTACCTTTTGTTCAAGTTTAGCCTGCGCTATATCATTTGTTTTCTTTTTCAGTTTGGAAAGAATGGCATTTAGTTCATTTGCTATCCCCTGGATTTTCTGACCAAACTCTTGATTCAATGTTTTGATCTGCTGAGTTTCTCTTTCTTTGGTTTGAATCTGTCAAGAATAAGAATTAAATTCAGTCACCTGAAATCTCTCCTCCTGAAAGGAAATTAACTTTCATTTAACGTACTCTAATTTAAAGGAAGAGGGTAATGAAACTACTCTGTGTTGTCATAGTTTGACCACACTTGGGTACTGTATTTCACTAAGTTATAAAGTCCAAAGAAGGTCTATAGATCTGTAATGCATTTATCTACTATGCTTTACCTGATCTTGTACAGTTGCAAGGGCCAGCCCAACTTCTGCTAAATGAAGAGAGAGTTCAGAAGGCAAAACGGTATAAAGCCCCAGGTACTTATTCTGTTGTTGTTCAGCCATTTTTTCAACAGTCTGGTGATGAGTAGTTACTTCACCAAGGAGAGACTAATGACAGAAAAACAGTATTGTTAAGAACAATGGGAAAAACATGTCTGTGTAAACTTAGCAGACATTACATGTAGCTTGCAACAAAGCTAATTGCTTTCAAGTTTTTAATTAGTTCATTATGAAGAATTGCATCTTGGGATTCCCTGGGTTCTCATTTATGATTGATTGTTCAGTTCTCCATTCCCGTGTGACAACATGTGTACAGAAACTGTCAAGTTTTCAGCACCTCCAGTGAAACGAGTGCTTTATTTTGTTGCTTCCCTCCCCACCCCAAACTGCCAAGACAGGTAGAAAAAAAAAGTCACATTCTGTCCATTCACATTCTATAGTTCGCCCATATTTTAGATGAGAGGAGAAAAAATACTAAACAATATGCTAGTACATAAAATTGCATAAATGCAAATACTTAAATATATCTTAAATATCTTTAAAATAAAGCATTACAGCTCATCAGCTACGTCATGCTTTATGAATTTGCCTAGTGGTTTACTCCAAACCTAATGAATATTGTCTAATTTGAATTCATGGAGTTTTTGAACTGATTAACACTCACTAGCAGATTACAATGAAGGTAAATGTTGTCATTTAGAAATTGACAAATTTGATATACCTGCAACTCCTGAAGTTGAGTATCCACTTCTACATCAGGGCTTAATAAATATTCTTTTGTTTCCTGGATCCAGGACTTCACAATATTAATCTCTGCTTCAACCTCCTCACGTTCCTTAAGTTCCTGTTTCACCATCTTCACACCTTTTTTCACTTTCTGTTGCATACTTCAGAAACAAAGAAACAATAACTATTTGTGAAGAATTAAGCGATGTCTAAAAACATTGCTTTGTCAAAAAATATTGAAAAATAAAGATAATAACTGATAGCCCCACATCCAGAGTAATAGAAAGTGGGGCACTGTTGCAACAGACTACTAAAGCAGCACACTTAAACTTCCCGTGTTCATTCTTCAGTTCATTCCTTCTAATTAGCAGTTTTATGTATTTTGACATCGAGCGCACAGTTCTTTTGAAGAAAGGCAAATGCTTACAATACAGACACCTACATCTGAGCTCGTCACTACAGACTGCCCTTATTGTCAGGGGAGGAAGCAGGCAATTATAGGGCATGATTTAGGATGATTCATCGTAATTCAAAAAGAAACTTTTAAAATACGTCAGAAAAACTGCATCTTAGACCTGTCTATTTCTCTCCACTAATTAGAGAGCACGAATTAACCAGTTCGGATGTGGATATCTATAATCTCAAGTAACATGAGAAAAATTACACCCCTTTTGATGGGATTTGCATTGGCAGAATACCTAGGATAAGGCATGGATCAAACATCTGAACACCATTTCTGATCCAGGGACCTAACTCCACATTTCTACTAAGACAGAATTTCCCCACTTTCCTCAAGAACTTGGATCTCCCATAAAAAATAGAAACTTTTTCAGATGACAGTTCTGTGAAAGATCTGCAGGACTACTTGTAGCTCTTATGTATGTGACATGGATCTTACTTTGACATTCCCATATTTGATTTATGTTTGTATAACCTTGCATAGCTGAGTCACAAGCATGAGATCATGACAGACCCTATTTTTTAGAAACCAGTTCTAAGGGTAGAATGGAATTACGAAAGTGCTAGTATCTACACATTTTCTATAGGGATTGCTATTCCACTGTAATCAGTTATGCATGCACACAGTGAACTTTGCGCAGACTAGGTGCAGGGTTTACAGTTTTTTCGTTCTCCATCTCTCTCCCTCTTCCCACCATGGAAGTCCAGTTAATAGCACCTTAGTGCAGTTATGAGGTGGATATGAGCCCTGAAAATTAGCCATGAAAATTCCTGGCTTATACATGACAGGGAAACATGTTAGATTTAGATAAACATTTCTTTAACCACAGGGTGAAATATTAAGATATGTTTTGTTTGCATACGTGTTAAGTTCCCCTGTAAATTTCATGGGATACCTGCGTTTGGTACCTAAGTGCTTCCAGCAGAGGAAACAAAGGGATAAACTAATCTGAATTTAGGATACAAAAAGAGAAAAGGTCACTGTTAATAGTGAGATGCAATGGAAGTGTTTAAAATCAGTTATAACTTCAATATAATTCATACAGCTATTGCATAAGTTAGTATTATTATGCAAGGCAAGAAGTAGATATTCTAAAATGCATACTCCTGCTGATGGAAACAAAAGATAATGGTAAAAACATATTTCAAAATTAATTAAAGATCATTTAAAATTAAACTGATGCTTATTTTCAATATAATAACTAACATCTATTTTAAGCATGGTTATTGTTAATTATAACAAAAATGATACGTGAACTCTTATTAATGAATTGTAAGGTACTATTTTTCTAGGGAATCTTTTAAAATATTGCCTTACTTGTGGCATCGATCTTGCATTGCTTTGACTTCTTGTATGACCGGTAGCTCCTCCTGAGACGGAGGTTTTGTTTCCACATCCTGAAGCATGCTGACTGCGTGCTGTTTGAGCAGGCCCAAAGATGACAGCTGGTGCTCCACCTCCAGAAGGAAACTGCTGTGGTAATCCAAGAGTTCCAGGAGCTCTGTCTTGGATGTCTTTTCCACTGAGCTTTCTGGTAAGCGACCTTGCAGCTGATCTATTGCTATGGTGGCTTTCTCAATCTATGGAAAGAGATGCAGTCTTGGCAATAATGAAATTAAGAAGCTAGTACAACTGATACCAAAAGGTGCTAAACCCAGTGTTGTACATTTAGATGCTGTAAAACAGCGGCAGTATAAGGCTTGTGCAGCAGTCTCTAAAGCAAATATAAACCTCTGTTCTAATGTGCTAGATCTAGCCAGCTAGCCCTACCTCTTCACACTGGAATAGGACTTGCTAAGGGATTTTTTTGTCAAGTGATGAGCGGCTCCTAATTTTTCAGCATTTATTATCTTTATTGCCATAGGACCTAGAGCTTTATCCCTGGGCAGACCCGTATCTGGCACAAGTTACAAATTTAACAAAAAGATTATCCCCATTCTCAGAGAACCCTTAATCTGAGCATAAAATAATGAACAACAACAGATAAAAAGGGTCAGGTATGACATAAGGAAAAAAAAGACACATGATTGGTGTGTAGTGATGGGCAATAACACCACTGCATAAATTTGAAAATAGCAACTTCATACTCTTCAGGGGAAAAAAAAGAAAAAAAAGAAAGAAGACATTGACTTAATCTAGAATAGACTCAATGATCTTAAAGGTCTTTTCCAACCAAATGATTCTACGATAATGAGTCAAAACCTATGTACAGTTAGCAAAGGAGGTTTTACCAAGAACAGAAGTTACCTTATCATTTAAGCCCTTCCATTCCTGCACAGCATTTTCCAAAATTTTCTCTTGTTCTTGGGCTACATTCCGGAGCCGTGTCCAGCGCTGCCAAGCTGTTGTCATGGATCTACTTATAGTTGCCTTACTGGCATCATTGCTAACTTTTTCCAGCTGTGAAGCCTTTTCTTCTAGGGCTGTGATCTTCTCATGGAAAGAATTCACTACACATACAAGAGTCTGAAAAAGCAAAAATAAGCACTGTTTTCCTCTTTTAGAGAACAACTTGAAACTATTCAACACACTTGCAGGCAGATGAGCCACTTTTATCCACTTCAGACAAAGAGGAGGTACCCTACGCTGAGTGAGGTGGTTAGGTCTCTATTTTTCTTATGCAATTTATTAGCTACAGCTACTTGAAGGACCTGGTCCAAAATGCAACTCTCTGGAAGCAGCAGCAGTCTGGTGTAATCAGATTTTCTCTTCCTTGCTAGGCCCTCAAAAGGGATGGAAATGAATACTCAGGACCATTCTCATAGCAAAGACTGACTTCTGTTACAGTCTAAAAATGGAAGAAGCAATTCAGGTGTTTAAGCATACATTTATCTCATGTTTATCTCTAATGCCATTTTAGATGCCCAAGGATATCAGGATATTCTCATGAAGCTGCAGACATGATCTTACTCTTAGGGGAGATTCCTGCCTTCACAGTGACACAGCTGGAGACCAGGCAGGACTGGCTATATTAAAGCAATGGATTAGCACTCTAAATACTGGAGGGGAAAGTAATTCTTTTAAGTTAAGTTTCTTTCTTTTAGACTAAACAAGAGTTAATATTAAACCCCAACCCTTCCTGTCCTAGTAAAACTATTTCATGTGATCCAAAGTAGATGGACGTTTCTATTGATCTGAATTTCTTGTAGGGTAGACAATTTTTGGACTTACACACTCAAGGTTTTTAGGAACCTCCTGGTTCCTTCCAGTTCTCTACAGTCATTAAGCTGAAAAGCAATTAAAAATACCTGTTCCAGTTACCCCACAAATAAAACGTGTGTTCTGCACCACACAAAACACCTCTTGGTGTGCTATGACACAGTTAAGTGCTACAGGAAAAGATCTAGAAACAAAAATTCAGGTTGCCACAGGTATGGACCTACATAACATACATTTATTTTCACTGAAGGAAAAGGATTTAATAAATTTTTCAGTACCTTACCTTATGAGTTAGCAATTTCTCTTCTGCTTCATGAGAAGAAGTAGCTTTAGCTACTGAGAATTCAGATAATTTTTTCTCAGCTTCATTCATCACTTCAATAACCTTCTGTCTTGCTGTCTGGTACTCCTGCCACTCAGAAGCACACCTTAAAAATGTAGTTCCAGAAAGAACAATTTAATGCAATATAAAACATTTGAAAATCAGGAATATTGTTGCACCTAGTTTTCAATGTAACTGCTTAGTTTTACTGTTACACAGTATTTTCCAAGAAAAAGGAAGATTATTGGGAAGGAGCATACACAGAAGCATATGCTCCCGATTTTCAGCTGTGCCTTATAGACACAGCTTGGCATTTAATAGCCCTTGATTGACTTTTCCTCAGTGACTCTGTCTAGGTTGTGTTTTAAACCCACCCAAACTTTTGGAATCCAGAATATTCAGGAATAAGAAGTAACAGTTATGCTGGTTAAAAAGGTATTTACTTCTAGTTCAAAATATCTGCTTCAATTTCATTTGTTCTGCATAAGTCTTGTGCCAGGTGAAATAAGGGACAGTCATTCCCTACTCTTCTCGGTGCTGTTCCAAGCTTTACCTAATTTTATCATAGGTTCCTCAAGATCACATGCCTAGTCAGTCAGTGGCAGAAGAGAAAACAGAATCCAAGAGCTCTGAATCCCAATATCCACCTCTCTCATCAGTAGCACAAACATTTTACAAGCTCCAATTAATGTTGTGATCTCTTTCATCACCAACAAAGGGATCTTGAAAGAAAAAAAAAAGATGGATATGCCACCTTTTCCTCCAACGCAGCTACATTCTGCGTCAGCTGCTCTCTTGCTGTGGCTTGGATAAAGGGCTCTATCTCAGACACAAGGCCTTGTAACTCCTTCAAATGACTACTGAACTGACTTTCTCTGCTGAAAAATTCAATGTGGTTCCTTAGATTCTCCTCAGAGTTCTCAACATCAAGACCATTTCTTGCTAAATGTAGAAATTCGTGAGCATCTTCAAGCCAGTCATTTGCTATCTGCATCACTTGGTAGTATCTTTGGCAGAGGCTATATAATTTATTCAAGTTGGCCTGAAAGAAAAGGGAAAATTACAGAGGGTCACAGACATAAAATTCATGCAGCAACAAAATTATCCTCTGCTGAGAGTCTGGATTTTGCCCATTCTTGCTTTCTTTTCCCTTTATTATAGCTAAAATACAGGTCCAGAGAGACTACATGGAAGTAGGTTTTAAGTGAGTTTGCACTTCTACGTGCAGATACAAATGCATATTACGGAAGCCTTTCCACTCTGCCCCAAGTCACCCATGGCAACAGGCCATAATCTAAGTCATTAAAAAACCCAAACAACAGGATTATTAAAAATCAACCTTTTCATGATGATTACAAACATCAAGCCACAGAGTCATATTTTCCAGCTTCATGAGTGAGAAACTAAACACACTTAGGGTGCACTAACCTGTCTCAAGTGTATAGCTTCTTGAACTTCACCGTCTAGTTCCATCAGCTCAGCAAGAGTGTTTTCCAGATCAGCAGGTATCAGCTCTTTCGCTTTCATATATTTCTCTTTCTCTTTATTGCTCAGTGCATTCATTATTCTCAGGCTTGACTGCACTTCTTCCTGATGTATCTGAACCTTCCGGATTTCTTCTTGGATGCTTTGCAGTTTGAGGTCCAAACTCAATGTTTCATTAAGTTCTCCTTTCACCCATCTCAACCAGTCTAGTGAGCGGCAGATTTCTGTCTGGAAGTCTATGCTTTGCACAAGTCTGTTCTCACACTCCATCACAGTGTCACCAATGGCAGCATGCAAAGACTTCAGTTTCTCTTGCCAAGACTGCACTTGGTGATTTGTTGTCTCACATGCAGATGAGTCAAGCTGAGGAGAAAGGGCTTCTAGATGTTCAGTTATTCGCTTCAGAAGACTCTCTGAGTCTTGCAAACTGCCCACCAGAGAATGGTATATTTTCAACTTTTCTTCTATGGGGAGTGTTTCTTCATTTACCTTAATTTGCTCCTTCTTCAGAGCCTCTAGTTGTGCCTCAAACTGCCTACACATTTTCTCATGCTCCTGGCATGCCTCTATTGTGTCTTCCAACAGGTTGATTTTCTGTTCTATTTGTCTCTTCAACTTTTGATACAGCGTGACAAGTTGTAACATCTCATCTGGTTGCCATGGCTGGCCAGTGCTTCGAAAGGCCTCCTTCTTCTGGTTTAGTTCATCCACTGCTGCACCAAGGCTCACCACTTCACCTAAGAGATCTCTGTAGGCCTGTTGGAGTGACGCAGCTTCTTTGGCTAAAACAGCAGCTGGAGCTTTGTCCATGTTAATAAACTGATCTTCTAGCTCAGTCAGAGCTTTACTTGTCAACTCAATCAGAGAGGCATACTCTTTTCTGGCATAAATTGCTTCCTGAACTTTATATAATTTTTCTTTTGCCAGAGTAGTGACAATATTGAATTGCTGAGGGAGAAGGTTAAGTTTTTCATCCAGATAAGAATGATCCACTTCATTAAGTGATGGTAGGATTTCTTGGCCATCTCTTTGCAGTGCAAGTAACAGATTTTCATATTCTGGAGATTGCTCAAGAATCTGTTGATATTTTGCCAACTGCGTGTACAGTTCAGAGTTACTATTCATTACATTGACTTCTGGGAATGTGATAATATCAGCTTGTTTTAGCCAATGGCAAGCTTTATCCAAGTCTTCTTTGAAATATTTCCTGGAAACTATATTCTTCTCCAGGTCTAACAATCTCTGGTTACACTTTTGTAAAACAGTGTCATACACATTCTGTAGTTCTTGCAGTTTACCTAACACTTCACTCCTTTCTTGTTCTGTTGCTTCTTTCATTAAATCCCTTCCTTGAGCCCACAACCCCATGACTTCATTTTGATAAGCCTTCAGGTTAGCCTGGGTATTCTTACAAGTCCTGATCTGTTTGTTCACATCTTCCGGCAACAGGCAAATGTGTTCTGGAAATGTTACCTTCTTCTCATGCTGGTGAATTTGGTTTGTAGCCTGAAAGACTGCCATAAGAAACTGGGTCTTTTCAGACAACGCTTTATTCAGGTACTTTCTCCTCTGGCCAACCAGATCACTGAGACAATCTACATGGTGCTGTGCATCAGAAAGTGCTTTTTGCAGCTCCTGCCTTTCATTGAGCCCTAGGTTGGCCATCACCCTGTCAGCATCCTTCACAAGCATCTTCAGAGCAAGCTGTTTGGCTTCAAGCTCACTGCAAATGGTAAGATGATCCATGAGAAGACTCTGAGCCAAATCTGGAGGAGGGCTCTGTTTAAGAGCCTCTGAGATACTAGGTTGCTGCTCCTCTGCCCATTCCATTAGTTCCTGAAATTTGGAATGCACCAAACTGAGTTCTTCCAAGGTTGAAACAGAAACTTGAATTTTCCTTTTAACAAGGTCCTCCAGCTGAGTCCAGCGTTGCACGAAATGACCAAATTGCTCCTTTACTAATTCTTTATCGTCAAGATTCAGATGTTCTATCATCTTCTGTTTCTGATCTTTCAAATCTTCCAGAGCAAATCTCCTTTCCTGTAGTGCCAGTGCCAATTTTTGCAAAGCTTCAAGGTGCACGTTTGTACTTTCAGCATCAGATCTGTTATCAAAATGGACAGGACAGAAATTAGTTATTAGATCCTATCTCAGGATAGATGTTTAAAAGAGGTCATATATACCAAAATCAATATGATATAGATACCTACAGTTTTCACATTCTTTTGAAGTTACCAGTCTTGAATATTAAAAAGTTTTTTATTCCTCTCCCTTTCATCTGCAATGTGGTCATCAGGCTGACCATATAATTTAGCACGAATACTACAGAGTATACTGGTTATAGTGTACATATGAACAACAAGTACTGAGGTTGGAGTAAATCTTGTTGCATGACAGTGACAACAGCAGTAACAGACTCCCACAATTTTGCACAGAGCCGGTGTGTTTACGCTATAGAAAGCAGCTGCAATCATTTATCAAAAGGAACTAAACTTTAATATGGTAGCCTAGTAGATAAAACACAATAGCACAATGAAAACCACAAATGAAACACAACAAACACAAATGAAAGAGTTCAAACAAAATAGTCAAAATGCTTGAGATATCAGAAAATGCTATACCCAGAGATGGGATCAATCAGTACTTGCCTTAAAGACAAACACTGAAGATCTGGCTTCTCAAACTCTCTTTATTTCAATATAAGTAATTGTCCTATAATTAATGAGAGGCTTGCTTTTAATTAAGCACGGAAAAAGGGACTTTTGGTGGATCCAACCTAGAGAAACTCTGTAAAAGAGCTCTTTCAGCATATATATGCTAAGTCAGCTTTGTGCGTGCTACTTCTTTTTTTTTTACCTAGCCAGGTTGTCCCACTCTTTTGTGAGCTTTTCCAAGAAAACTTCAACTACATTCATGCGATCATGATAATCCCCCGTCCTCTGCAGATCCTCCTCCCTCTGTATGAGCAAACTGTGTGCCTGAAGGCAGAGGTCCAGCCACTGGTTGCTCAGCTCTCCTATGCCCTTGTGTTCAGGCGATTCCTGTCCTTGGGTTAGTTTGTTCATTTTCTCAGTCACAGAGGTAAGAGCTGACTGCTTAGACTGCAACTTCTGATTGAATTCCTGAAAAAGACACAAGTCAAAACCAATATGGTGACACCTATTCAAAATTATAAGATGAAATTTATATAAAAACTCTGAAATGAATAGTTTGTGTGAGGACTAATTATCTGCCCAGGCAAATGCTGTGAAGAGGTAAACTGGAAGAAGGGCTTTCTCCACTCCTGTAACCTTTCTCCTCATCTTCCCAGGTGAGGACAGGTTGGTTTTAGATATGAAAGCAAAGCAGAGCAGTTTCCAAGTGCCAGTGATAAACAGAAATCATGATCAAGTCACACGTTGTTGTCCAGGCTTCCAGACCGGCACAGCTCCCACCATACACTAAAACATGCAAAATACTCTAAGTCTCATGAGAGTTCTTTCTACCAGTACTGTTTCTAGCTCATTTTTTTCCTTTTCCTTTTTCATTAGAGACTAAAAATAGGAAGCAGAGTCCATGAGTCAGTGAGCCCCCACATCCATACTTTGGTTTGTTCCTACTTCTATAATAGCAACCATTATCGTTGTCATTATTGAAACAAAGCCAATGGTTATCTAGGTATGAGTTTTTGAGTTAATAAATAACTTGAGTGAATACATTGGAGTAAATAAGAGTCCATCTGCACACACATTTCTTACCGAATAAGAGGTCACAGAGAACCCCAAAAACGAATACACAATATACTGACAACTAAAACTAACCAAATATTTTTCAGCACTTACACACTGTCTTGGGTAAATATAATCTTTTCTCAAATTCTAGTTCCAATAACTGTAACTAAACAACCATGCCTGGCTCCAGCACTTTGCTGGGATGATGTATGATGGGTTCTGGAGAAGACATGCTACTGCCCAGCTCTGCCTCATTCCTCTTTGTGACTGCTTCAAATAGAGCTAGGCATCTTCAATTACCAGGGTAAATTCAAGGAAAACATGCAGATTGTGCCACATCTGCCAGTGCACCAGGTGCCTGCCTTTCATAATAATCCAAAGTTCCCAACAGAAATAGTGAAGAAATACAGACTCTCCCTTCTTTCTGGACTCTAATGATAGCTAGTGTAACATTCAGTCCACATTGTGCTGAGGTATCTTCAACACTATAACTTCGTTCAAACACTTGTGTAGAACAGACATGAAGAGGAAGTACTGCTTACTTTTCACCTAGCTCCTAGCACATCAGAAAAAGAATACAAGCAAAGTCTAGACCAGAAATGCCAAACTCAAGCATTTCATCATTTATCAAAGAAATAATCTGTTTTCCTGTTTCTTCTTGTTACTTTACTGATGTTTGTGATGTGTACAGAATGGCCATAAAAATTCTCTCATCTGTAAATGAATGAGTGAAGATCTGAAGGCATCTGTCTCCTTATTTTGGGTAAACTAAATCGGGTTTCTATCATACCTATTCTCCAGTGGTTTTCAGAGTCCAGCAACATTGAATAGTTTCCTAGACTAATTTTGAAATAGATCTAAATAATTTAGAAGGATTGGAATCAAATAACTTAGCAAGCACAAATTGCAGATCTTATGTTCAGGTCCACTGTGATCAGCAATCAGCCTGTTAAAAGTGAAGGCAAATAAGAAGAGTAGGCTGAAGACTGTCTACTCTTAAAAAAAACAAACCCAGAAAAATAGTGAAGTACAGTGTGTTGCTTTGTCTGTCACTCAGTAGCATCAATAAAGAAACCCTCTTTCCTCTGTCTTCTCTGCTTTTGCTTAGAACATACTAGCAATTCTATGCACTATACGCATATAGCATGAATTATAATAATGTCAGCCACAGGATGAACTTCTTCCTTACTTTCTGTTCTTAACCTAAACTCTCCTTACCTTAACCTGGAGTACCATGTTCTGGGCAATGTTTAGCTCCAACTCTGCCCGTCTCCTTTTCAAATTCTGTAGTTGTTGATCTGCATCCTGGAAATATATCCAGAGCTCAGCCTTCATTTGTTTGATCTCTTCCCAACCTTGAGCCAAATACTGTGAGTGCATTATCTGTTGCTCAATCTAGAAGAAAAGAAATGAAAAGGAGCAGAAATGCTTTAAGGCAGCTATTTTTGGAGAATGGGGGATGAATAGCATTATTCCTCTGAGCACAATACTGTATAACAGCAAATTTCTGCACTACATTCTGAAGGGGCTAATATTATCCACAAAAGGAGTCTTAACCTTCAAAAGTCATAAAAATCAGACCTATCAAAGGAAATCTGTGAGAAAAAAAAATAATCATTCATCCTTGAGAGAAGCAAGTATATTTATGAGTGTTTGTATTTCAAAGCGTCCTCAGTCTTCTGTTAAAGCTTAAATTAACTTTATGATTTAGTCTGTTGCATGCCAAGAATGCTGTTGGACTGTGCCCTACATACCTCTGCAGTGACAAATAAAAGCTTAAAGTAAACACTTTCATTTAATTTGCTTAGCCCAGTTATTTTTGCCTATATGCCTTTTGTAAAATACCAATAAGAGGAATGCTTACCGGATCTGAGCCCATCAATCACCTTAAACCAATAGTCACACAGCTTCTTTTGCTCCAAATACAGCAGCAGGGGCCTTTAAGGTTCAGACACTCAACCAGCTTAACAGATCTCAGCACTGTACTGCCTGCAAGTTCTTAAAAATATTTCACTACTTTATATGTAAAAGGAGAATCTTATCCTGATGTTTGGGATACTTCTTAGCTATTCAGTATTTGGACTGCCATTTTTTTATGGATTACTTGGATTTGTACAATTTGCTTCTCTGGTATGGAATACTGCTACTATATTAGATTTTTACTTGTAGAAGTAGTTTCAAAAGTTTGGTTGTGTGTGTATATGAAGCTAAAATTTTCATTACAACAGGAATGCTTATAATCTTTCTTTTCTAATAACTCTGATATTTATAAATTTATTCTAAAACCAAGCATTAAGCTATTTTGAAACTTAAAATTGAGGTACATTTCTATAAACTCATATCCTGAAGTAAATGCACTCTGATTTATGAATTGAAACATCATAATTTATGATGATTATAGTTAATAGTTTAGTATATCTCAATAAGAAAATCAGTCTACTGTTGAATAAGTAATAACAATAAAATACATCTAAGTTTTAATAAAATGCAGATAAGAATAGATTTAATTGTGTTGTATGAAAACAAGTAATTTGGATCAGGTTTTCTTCCATAGAACGTTATTTGTGTGGCTTTAGGCCAACATCTTGTATGATTGCCTAAGTACCTTTAGCAACCTTTGTTGTGTGTCTCTGTATTACTACCAGGATAGAAATGTGTGGATTTAATAAAACAAATAAATAAATAAATAAAGTAGAAAAAGAAAGAGAAAACTATTTCTAAAAGAAATACTTAAGATGAAAGTAAAAAGACACTTCTTTAAACCATTACCCAACATGACCTTTTTAAAAGAGAACAGATCAAGGCAGTTAAAGCTCTAAATAGGATTAAAAGCTGGTTGTTGTGGTTATCTTGTACCATTTGTTTTGTTTGTTGAATATCTGTTGCTGTACTCTTCACTGTAGCATCTGACAGATCACACATGGAGCACAGAAGATCCAGGTATGTATTGGCCTGCTCCTGCAGAGCCCGGAAATGTTTCACCTGAGGGAAGACAATCCTCAAATAAACTCTGAGACTGTGGAAATAATCTCTTATTTTATTACAATTATGTATTTTAGTATTTTTACTTTAGCTTATTATTTCCAGAAGATGAAATGTAGACACACATGATTTTATTGGGTAAGGCTGCTCTGTCATAATTATGGAAAAGAGTAACTCTAATTGATTATCATACAACTATGAAAGTGATTAGTGACATATGCATTAGCTAGCTTATTTTTTTATAAATAAAGCATTGGATAGATGCACACAGTTTCAACAAGGTGACTTACTTTCACAAGGTGCATGGGAAGCAGGGCTTTGTCCCGTTATTAAAGTGTCATGTTGTCCTATAACTATAAAAATTATCCAGTATCTTACAGATCATGGGGAATCCAGCCCAGTGGCACAACATGCTTTCCCACAGCTTCTGAAACCCTCCCAATGCCCCCATTATCTACAGTTGCCAAAATCAGACAGCATGATGCTGCTGAGGGTTCTTGCTCTCGACATTGCCCCTAGGAGCTCACCTCTTCCTCTGAAGAATTTCCTCATCCCAAAAGAAAATGATGATATTAGTGCTGATGACAAGCAGGGCAATAACATACCTCCTAGAGTCCAAGGGGGGGAGGGGGTGAGTGACCGCCTAACCCAGGAGACTGGTGGTGGGTCTTTGTGGGCAAAAAGTTGAACATGACTGCAGTGTGCCCTTGTAGCAACCCCAAATTACTGTGTCAGCAAGAATGCAAAGACCAAACTGTGGGAAGCAATTATTCTCCTGTACTTACCCTTGTCAGGCTGTGCCTGGTGTATTTGGCCCAGACTTCCCCCATAGAAGAGATATTGGCAAACTGGTGCAAATCCAGCAAAGGGTTGGGGGGATATGGGGCTGTAATTTGTGGCATTTGGGCAGGTCTGAACGAATGGGGTTTGTTCAGCCTGGAGAAGAGAGGCTAAGTACAGTCTGGCATTATTTAAAATGGTAGGGGTCAGGTGGGGGCAGTACTGAGAAGACAGAGCCAAACTCTTTGTTGACATGAGCAGAAAAAGAACTAGAGGGAAAAGTGACAAGGTACAACACAGACATTCTTCCTAGATAGGAGGGAAACTGTTTTTTTCACACTGAGAACAGTTAAGCACTGGAACAGGTCCCTAATCCTCAGGGATGGTCAGGGCCCTCAGTGCACCAAAGGACCCTGCAACCTCTATCCCCTTCTCCTTGGAGTTTAGCTGCCTCTCCTCAGGGCCAGCCCTGACTTGGCCCAGCTGGGACCTGGCCAATAGAAAAGCGTTCAGAAGCCCTCCCCCTTGCTTGAGACCTGCATGTTAAGCTCAGACTCTCACCCAGCTATGGACCTCACCTGAGCTACACTATAGGTGCATCTATTCCTGGCTGATCCTCCTGGTCTTGCCTTGCTCCCCTGACCTCCTGCTTCCACCTGGGACTGGCCTCATCCCTACAGACTTGCCTGGTGATCACCAGATGGTGGCTGACACCAGGGAGACTCTGCTCTCCTCACTTGTCTGCTGCAGGTCTGCACGTCATTGGGAAGGTGTTGCCCTGCTGGCCCCACTGTCACCCCTGCCCCCCTGCCCTTGTGGAGCTGCCATCAACAGTGTTTCAAGGTCTCTATTAAGCTACATGGTAGATAAGAGAGGCTGAATTCCAGCATTTTTAGTACTATATCAGTTTAATTTGAAAACAAGGTACAAATCTAATGTAAAATACATTAAGTTACTAAGAATAATCAAGAAATGAAGAAACCATTCTTAATGGTTAATGTGGGCTAGAGGCAGTTCTACGGTCTTAAGCTGAAAAAAATGTTTTAATTGCCTGATAACAGACTCTGTGTCCATGGTACTATGAAAGCAGGTCTCATATAGGAACACTAGTAGACAGATGGGCAACTGGACAAGCAAAAAGGCACAACCTCTCTGCTAAGCACATCTGTGGAGTATCTGAGCAGGTTTATCTAATTAGTCAATTTTTTTTCAGGTAACATATTTCTAAGCATTAAGCAGAATTAGCAAAAACCCTCTGTGATTTTTCACCTGTGGTTATTTTTCACTCAAGGTATTCCTTTTGGAAATTGGAGTGAACAATGAGGGTACAGAGCCCTCTGAGGAGGTCAGAGAGAGTATCTAATTTCTATTAATATAAAGCTCTTACTTAGACTCACCTTATTAAGGATAACTGAGCATTTTCAAATGCTGAACTTTTACCTGTTTGACTGCATCTGCCAGGCTGAAAGGTGGCCAGGTAGTTGGCTTTAATTCTGACTGCACTGTAGACAGCCAAGTCTGGCACTGTTGTAGGGTATCCTGATGATTAACATGCTTCTGGAGTTCATGTTCCAAACTCTGGTACACCTAAAATAAACATTTTTTAAGGTTACTGCATTTTCAAACATTATTGACTCTCTTCCACCTTGAAAACTGCAGATAAAACAGAATTCTTAAGACTGTGGTTATTTTAGCCCTTGTACATAAAAGTACCAAGGGATGAAAGCTCCTTAAGGTCTCACTGTATCTTGCTAATTTGTGGACAAGATGGACAATATCAAAGGCACGGATTCTGGAAAGAAAAAATAAAGGTGCAAATGAAGAGCATTGCCTCTCATTTCTGTGTTCTTGTTCAGCATTTTGCCATTTATCTAGTATGAGGTTTTACCCACCTCTACAAATCTTACTGACTATAAAGTCTATTTTTGGAGGCTTTGTTTTGGGGGTTTGGGGGTTTGGGTTGGGTTGGGGTTTTAGGGTTTATTTTTTGGTTTTTTTGCTTTGTTTTGTTTTGGGTTTTTTTTTGGTTGGTTGGTTTTGTTCTTGTTTTTTTTTTTTTTTAGACTATGCTGACTTGATCTTCTAATTGGATTAACAGAATGACCCAGCTAGCCCTTCTTAACTCTATGTTCTGCTTTTACTAAGAAAGACAGTATTTCCTAGCACATCATTAAGACCGTTATGTACATATGCAAACTACTAACACTAAAAGTGCCATTTTCTCCCTAGTTTTTGAAGTAGGAATAGTTCTAATTTCTTTGCTGGAGCTGCTCAGAAGCTAGTGTAACATGAAGGTAGTGAGAGTGTGGAGAGAATAAGGTAAGGAGCAATAGGCAGCTAGTTTTGCTGGCTGCAAGGCAACCTTTGGATGTCAAGGAATTCAGCTGTAGCACAGTAACGAGCAAGTGCTACATTAGTAACCTGTAGGCTCAATTTAGATGGAAACAGTAGAAAGAGTTTTACACCATTTAAAACACAAAGCACTTATAGAAATAATCATGTTTATTCTTAAATAGCATAAAAAACATTTTTGAAACAAGACTTACTCTTTGGGCTGTGCTACATATGGCAGAATAGCTGTCCTTTGTCCCCTGAAGATGGCTTTGTATGTTTTGCTTAAATTTTGCTTGAAGATGTTCTGTGCATTGACTGATCAAGTAATCACCTTTGCTCTTAAGGTTGTTCAAACGATCTTCAAATCCTGCAATTTCTTCCATGATAGCCTAAAAAACAGACAAAATACTTTTGAAGAAATATTTTAAATTTAAAACATGTTCTGAATTACAGCTTTTTAAATGAGCTTTTTTTCCCCCCCTTCCTTAAACATTCTTTGTCTTCAGATTTGGAAAAAAGTTTTCAGACAACATGTATTATTATAGTCAGGCTATTAGAGTGTATACTCATTGTGAAATCAATTGTCAAAAGTCTGTACATATATATCCCACAGAAACATCAGTAGCACTGTCATAATGTGCAAACATTACATGCTGATGTCTCAAGACTATCCTTAATCTTATTTTGTTGCATGCTCTCCAGGGCTCCACCAACTTCACTTGTGTCTAGTAATGAGGACTAAATCTGATGCCAAATCATATCTTATTTCATAAGCTCTTCCACTGTAGACAGTTCTTTCCTTTGACTTTGGTGGAGCCAAATTTTTATCTAAGGAGGTTACTTAAAGAATAACACACTAATCACAATGAGTTAAGAGATTTCACTATTCGCCCTTGGAATCTCAGTTTCAGGGGGTGGTGGGGAGGGTTGGATTTTGTGTTCTTTTTCTAGAAAGCATCAGCTATCAATGTAGTGAATGATTATCATTAATAGCAACCATAACAATACCTTGAAAATAGCAATGGAGGAAATATTACAACACAAGGGGGGGCGTGTGTGAAGAAAATTTAAAATATTTTTTTATCCTTAAGAGTGCCAGAGCAAAAAATGACCCTAATCTGCTTTTTGTGGTCTATTTCCTGTGACATCTCAGCAAAAATCTGACACAGAATTCAGACCAGTGTACAACAAAGCTCTTGCACAGATGCAGTCTCGTCCAAGAAACGGTGCTAACAAGAAGGTAGATTTGTTTAACTGCATTAATGACACTGATGCTTATTTACACAGTTATCAGTAGGAGGAAAAAAACAGGTGAATGACAAGTAACTAGAGCTCTGGAGTGGAGGCAGAGAAGCAAAGAAGAAAAAAGTCTATTTCCCCAAATGAAGGAAGTTTACCCAATAGCAAACACACCTTGTGATTAGCTAGTTGCTGAGTGATTATTTCAAGACTGTTATTCTCCATGAGGTCAGGGCTGACCAGCCTGCTGGACATATGTAATAACCATTTCTCCCCTTCTTGCAAATCACTGTTGTAATCCTCATGTTCTTTTACTCTCACCTCTAAAGTTTCAACATATGCCTGCAAGTCCAAAATAACAAAAATTAAATATTCAGGTAATTACAAGAATTAAAAAAAACCCTGACCACCCCTGACCAAACCAAACACACACAAAAAAAACCAAACCAAAAAACACCAAGAGTTTGAAAGTGCAGTAAGGGCGTTATCTTCTAAATTTATATTCCTGTGAGGGACTCTCACATGATTAGACTGTTAAGGAAGTCATCGAAGGCATTCCTTGTGTGAATACGCTCTGTGGTACTGAGCAGCATTTTCACTCCAGATGAAATACCATACTTTGAAGACTGAGGAGAACACTGAGGATCTCCTTAATTTAAGAAAGGGAACACTGTCAACTTGACATTAAGTTCACTTACAGGTATTACGCGTTCTTTGAGAGACTGCACATGACGTACCAAATGTTACGGTTGAGTCACTGCTGCTTACAGCTTTTGCACATACACATTGCCTGTGACTGTGCTAGGCAAATTAAGAACATACACGTTGAGTTAAAATGGCTTTATTCTTTTTAAGAAAGATTATTCATAAGTTCCTCTACATTTAAATCACCAAGATTACATCTAATGCAACAGATATCTGTTTTGTGGTACAGATTAGAGGAATGTCTGTAAACTAAAAATCAACTGTGAAAAAAATAGAGTCATTTCCTATTGGTGGATGGATTGGCAATTAGAGGTACTTAGGTCAAACATAAGTACTAACATGGTTTGCAGAGCTTATCCTTGTTAGGAGTATAACCTATTAAAAGCTTTAGGAATAATCATACTTTAGGACGTATTTAGAAGTATTAGATCTTTCAAAGTACCACATACATGTGGACTAATGAATCAATGTTAATTAATAATGCCCTTGCTGAATTAAATCATATCCATCTTGCAGTTCATTTTCTCCAGTGACTTCCATTGAACAACTAAACTAAACAGGATTTGTGCAAGATCTAACAGAAACAAAAACCGAATTGGTGTAAGTTAAAGGCATCTGTCCCTTTGGGAAATAATGTATTTAGAAACCTAATCAAAGCAATTCAAAATAGGAAGAATAGTACAAACTAGTCACTCATATATTTCCCCTTAGTGCTATGAAGACTTCACCTGCCACGCTCAAAATTCATTTCAGCTGCCCTTGTTAGATTTATTTAGGTGGAAGTTCTTTCCATATTCAAGAATTACCACCACACCACTCCCCCAAAAAAGCAAAAAAAAAAAGCAATTAAATCTAACTGGCTCTGTGTACAGGGCGTGACATGACAGCATGAAACAAATAGTCAGCTTCTTAAAGAGGGGAAAAAATACAGGAAATTGAAAGAACCTAGGGTTTTTTCCCTGACTTTTTACCTTTGTTGTGCTGCAGAGATCCTGGTAACTGCTCTGAAGGTCTTGAATGTTGTTCTTTAGAGTCACATCATTCACCAGATCAAAAAGTGCTTCTCCCTTTTCAATCACTGATTTTATTGAAGGTTCGTGGGACAGAACAGTCTGCTGTATGGACTACAATGCAAGCAAGAATAAAAATATATATATTGAACACTGAAAATCTATTTCACTAACTTCCCCTTGATCTGAAGCTCAGCCTTCGGTCTTGGTATATATAATCCTTTCCAGATGAGAAGAGTTCTGCCACCAGTAAAGGACTATGTTTCTCAGCCATGCCCTGAGACAACTTTGCTGGCATCTAAGAGCAATTGCTCCTTTTGTGAGTGGCTGGTAGCGTGGCTGACAACCTGGAGCTGGTGATGGAGAGGGAGTTAATATGTGTGAAGGGGCAAGTGCTAGGGATAAAACTTGCTCAGAGGAACACGTTCTGCAAATAGGTGGGAAAGTATCACCAAAGCCACCCCCCTAATGAGACAGTATGCAGATGAATGCATAAGACTGTGCTCTCAAGAGCATGCAATCTGTTATGTCATTGTGCCACTGGCTCAGACAGCATGGCACATGCCAGCATCTGTCAAATGACAGTGAGATAACAGCTCCCCCAACATGTAGAAAGCAGGCACACAGCTATGACATATGACTTTGTGTACTGAAGCCAGCAAGGGGTAGTGGGCAGTTTCAGGGAGAACAGCTTGATACTGTGCAGGTACTGCTCAGCAATAACCAAAACGCTTGTTTGTTAGCAACACTGGTTTAGCTACAAATGTAAAGCACAGCACTATGTGGGCTGCTATGAGGAGAGTTAGCTCCATCCCAGCCAGAGCCAGTACACATCTTATGAAACATTTGTAATCCTGAAGTATTTTACAAAAACATCATTAAGAGAAGCAATGGAGTTTGTTGTCATCTTTTTCTACTCATTTTTACGACTGGAAAAAAAATAAACCACGTTGTTAAAATTCTAACTAAAACCAGAGGAGGCCACAGCAGCTGACTGTCTTAGATGTCAGTTGAGCTGGGACATTCAGCTTTGACCAGAAAGCTGATTAAGCCAATGTAAACAGAGGCAATGTCCACAGTGAAGAAAGACCAACTGTTTTCTACCTTTGCTTAAACAGCAGTTAACTCTGTTGATATCTGTGGAATTACTCATATGTGTATTCATAAAAGAATTTTGCTCCATAACAGGAAATTTTCAGATATGGAAGCCTTATTAGTACATTCACATTTCAAATCCAGGTGCTCACTCTGGGTGGTAGATGCAGGTATCATGCATCTTTTCATTTTGATGCCGATTTGGACATCCAGATCAGAGACATCTCATACATCTATTGAGGAAGCTTGAACAGACACCTGCATCAGAGGCTTTACTGTGAGTCAGTATGTCAAAACTGATTCAATAGTACAATGCTATAACCCCTTTTTACCTTGTATTTGGACAACTGGGCCTTCTTCTCATAGAGTTCGCTCTTTGGCTCCACTGGAGCATGTAACATGGCTTGGTACTCTGTGACCCACTGAGTCTGTGCCTTGTACTTGTCTGAGAACTCTTTTGCCAGCTGAAGGCACTTCTCTGAAGTCATGTGTTCTTTCCTGATGGAGCCAGCCAGCTCTTCAAGCTGTTCCACATGACCTCCAATCTCTTTTCTTAACTGGTCAACTTCATTTTCTTCCATGTACTTTATAGCTCGCTCCCCCTTCTCACGGGCAGATTTCAGTAAACTGTGGCCTATGTCCATATCACTCAATAGCAGCTGTGAAGGAAGTGTTGGTTAACAGAGAATGTATGCAAGCTCTTCCCTTTTTTTTTTTATTCATGGTAGTTCTATTATCAGTGAGACACTAACTAATTTTTTTTTTTTATTTTTCTAAGGACACAGAATGAATTGCTAGGAAATTGAATGGACTTTCCGTTACAAAATTGACTTGAATTAAGGTGTGGTAAACTAGAAGGAAGCAGGAAAAGCAAATTCTTCTGTTCTGCACTGGGCTTATGAAGATAAGCACAGAAACTGAGGGCTATCAGGAGAGGATTTGTACTCCAAATTCTGGAATAGCTGAAAATTTTCCCCTAGTGAATTATGTTTAAGCTGCAGGACATATGAAAAACTCAACTACAACTCAGATGAAACATGAGTTTTCCTACTGAGTTATTTCACTGAGGAAAAATAGGAAGCGCTTGCCACAGTGCATACTGGTATAAAATATACATGACAGGATGACTTGTGAGGGGAATTTATTTTAAGTTTTAACCTAAACCGAAACACACAAACGTGCCTTATGGAAGGACAGGATTATATTATTTAGGACTATTCATAACCTCAATAATCAAACTGTGATCTAATGTGTATATGACATGAGAACAGAAAGTTTTATACTGGGTGGTCTTTATCCTGTTAGCTTCTCTGGACAAGGTGAAATCAGAATTTTGAGCAGCTGTTAAGATGCATGTTAAAATATAGCCTCTTTTAGGTGAACAGAAATAAAAAATGCATTTGAGAAAGTTGTACCTCCAGTTTCTGCACTTTTTTCTCCATCGCTGTTTTATCAACCACGTCAAACTTGGTGATCACATTTCTGAAGTTCCTGTTAGTAGCTCCATACCAATTTGTGTAAGCACTAAAAGCCAATTCTGACTCCTCCATACAGCGTATCTCTTCTTCCAGAAACTTTATTTGCTCCTTCAAACAAGTATGGAGGGTAGGGGGAGGAAACAAGAACCACCCAGATGTTTATCATTGCTTTTGACTAAAGATAGCAATAAACTGTTATTTATTAATAAACCCTGATATACTAAGATAAACCACATAGGTTTTGAGTTATTTCCTATCTACTGGATGAATCTCACTGGGTGCATACATAGCAATCATTAATGTTAAAACTGAGTTAATACTAAACACTGAAAAGATAATTACATTTTGAAATTTGAATTGTGACTTTTGATTATGGTACTTACTACTTAAAGTGATCTGAAGACTGTACCTTGCCAACTCATTTTTTCCCCATACCTATGTGTTTCAGTTATAACCTGAAAAATTTCTCTAGAGGTCATTCACCATTCAAATATACTGAATTTTTAATTTCTCTCCTGAAACTGCCAAAAGACACAACCTCTGATTAATATTGAATATTTTTGAAAGGGCATTATCCCAATTATGGTTCTCTAACACATTTAGTCCAATGAAATCTACATGTATGTGTGTGTATATATGAGAATATATATGTGAATATTATATTACTGAGTCTACAGTAATGAATAAACTGAAAAAGTCTAGTTAATAAAGTCTGTTTATATTTGCTTCTTAACTGACAATTTATGATGCTACAATGAATTAATTTTCATTACTTACCAAGACATGAAGAAGAAGAGTTTGGTAGCGAGACGTAAGCTGCGTAGCCTGGCTTCCCATTCTACTTGCAGTGAAACTTTCCTCTAGTATTTGCTGAGCCAATACCCCAACTTCTTCCACATCATCTTTGTAGACTGTAATTTCTTCATGCCACTTCTATGACAAAGACATTATCCAGCTTATATGACTGATTCAAACATCTTAAATACAACAGCAATTTATTTGTAACCGAGTCAGGAAATCATTGAAAAGAAAAACAAATATGTGGTGGTAAACATGGATTTACACCAGGAAAATAAAACAGAACCTGATGATGGTTAATGTAATGAATGTGCTGGAAGTTTTATCATACTGTATGGACTGCATTTCATTACAAGAAATTTAATACTTGCCCCCCAAATAGTAATAGAAATGCAACCTGGAGTTCCTATAGAATTTGCCCTTGCAGTGCCTAAAGGAGAGTTATTACACCAACACAGCAGAGACTTCACAACACAGTTGGTCACATTTTAACTCTTGTTACAACATTAACACTTTCCCACTCTATGAGCAATCTTTGCCCTCAGTTATGCCTTCATATACCACAGAGCATGTGAATTCCAGATATCGCTATGAGATTTCAACATTGGTATAGCCATACCTTTACCAGTAAAATGGAAGGAACCTGGACCCAGAAGGCACGAAGCTCTCTTGGATGCATCATTCTAGGCACCACCTCAGACTAATTTGCAATACTTCCCATCATTTTCACAGTGCAACCAGGAACCGATGTGGGAACCTCACATGGTATTTTGCTTAAGAAATGCCTTAACTATATTCTTTACCTTCATTTGTTGAAGCTGCATCTCCTTTGTTGCTCTACCAGACTGCCTCCCAGTCCTGATAGCAACTTTCTCCTCCAGATCTGTTAGCCACTCAGTAACCTTCTGAAATTTTTTCTCCATTAACCTCAGCCTGCTCACAGTGGCATTTAATTGGCTTCTTGCTTCAGAAAGCCGGTGCTGATAAACTTGCCAATCCTGCCGTAAGGATTCCAGGGCTCTGTCTTCTATCTGGGGAATGCCCCAAGGAATCACCTCCTCTCTGGCATGGACAGCAGCATTCAATAATGCTTGTCCTTCTGCACAGTGGACCTGCAGCTCCTGTAAAGGCAGAGTTATGGATACATACCCTACATTAATAGCTTTCATTCACACAAGGAAAACAAAGCCCTGGTTCTACTCAACACAAAAGCAGCTACCTCACGTTATCTAGGTATTCCTTTTAGTTATCTATGGTTGAACACATATTACACTATCTCTAAGAACACCTATGATGGCATGCTCACTTACAAAGAAAACCAAATATCACTGTTATCAACAAGTGAATTGGAGAAAATTATTGACAAATCATGCATTAAATTCTTTCCCCTCCTGGTAAGTTTATCATCAGTTCTGAAACATTAACTGAGCTGGCATGGGATGGATGCAATCCATTTGGCACTGCCTTAAATTCAAAACTTTCCAGCTGTGGCAAGCAGACTGTAAGATTGATTCTAAAATTGAATCTGTTTTAAAAAAAGGAACAAGGTGAGGCGTCAGTCTTTTAAAATAAACAAACCTATTTATTTTTACATATGTTTGAGACTTCATTCCAAAATAATTCTTGATACCCTCTTCTAGACATGGGCGGCATTTTCATGATTAATAGAACTTGATTAGAAAGTATGAAGGGATTCAATCTGATTAGAAAACATAACCAGGAAATTACCTTAATAAAATACAGTTGTGTGTTGTCTTAGTTTATATTTGAGATATATATTCAGGTTTTCAAAATGGATTCAGATTTTGTAAAGTAAAATATAGTAACAAGACATATATGCAGATTCCCTGATCATACAAAGACCTTCTCAGTGTCCTGAATAAGTATTTCATAACTCAAGTTCAGGCCTTTTGCTAATTCAACAACAGGTATGAAAGTATTTTAAGCCATCTTAAGATCATAACTGTGAAATTACTGAAGCGCTATAGGTTCACCCTTCACTGTCACTTAAGTGATTCAGTAATAGTCTTCCCACCTCACTATGGGAGCTAGGCTACATGGCTGGAACTGCCTGAAAGTAGATGCATCTGCAGTGTAAGCAATAAAAGATGAAAATCCAATGAAAAGAATACTTTTGATATTCTGTGAAACACAGGGAAAAGAAGAGGTAGGCCAACATCTAAAACAAACTCAGTACTTGTAAGAAAGCATTAGTAAGCCCAGAGATTTTGTTCAAGGCCTGACACTTCTTTCTGGAAATGAGTGGCAATGTTTCCACTGACTTTACTGGAACCACTTTTGAGCAGCAAAGTACTTACGTATAATGTGATTCCAAGCTGTTCTCAAGACAAAAAAGAGATGCAATTTTTGTCTGGTAATTAATATTATTCTGTTATTTTACAAGTAGGATTTTTTTTTTTTTTTTACTCAGGTTGTCACACGTTACGTACCTGTAAGTCTCGAAGTGTTGCCTCCTGTTTCTGTGCATCACCATCAAGGTGTGATAAACAGTCAAGTTTTTCCTGTTCCTCCTCCAGCCATACTTCAAATGTCTTCAGATTTCTTTGGTACTCTTGATGTAAGTTAAGCAGTCCTTCAGCTTTTGATACTGCCTCCTGTTTGTTAAAATATTTACATATATGTATATATATCTTAGTGTATCATCAAACCAAGGAAACATAAAACCCGGACTTCCATCAAGGTGAAAAGTTTATATCTGATGCTGACCTTTCCTTGAATTCAAGACTACTTGGATTCTGAAGATGGTTAGTTTGTGACTTCTGGGATGTGAAGTTTTGACCTGGGATCAATTTTAAATAACACCTTACTGTCTAATAACAAAAGACCTTCTTGATTTTTTTACCAATTTAAATTCACTTTAATAAGACTATGAGCCTAGAAATTGCATGTTTTTTCTTTGCATGATTTTTTTTGCTAATGGAATCTTTATCTTCTATTAAGAGTATCTAATATCTTTAGGTTTGAAGACTACCCCAGTCCTTTGTAGGCAGATCCTACAGAGCACGGTGAGAAACAGACTGCAAGTCTTCTGTGCATGTAGGTGAGCAAATTACAATAATTTTGCAACCCAGCACTAAAATATTACCATATCTGGGGTACAGCAGGAAAGGCATCATGTATTAGCACTAGACTGGTCTTTCTAAGTGCAAGAAAAGTATACGACATGTAATTCACTTCCTCTAAGAAATGATGGGAACAGGGAATCGAGTTTGGATGGAGGCAAGACAGGCTGCATCCCAGGGCAGCAGGCTACATAGAAGAAAAACACTTTCATAAACAGCAGCCACGAACCTACTGTCTGCTTTACCTATTTCTAACATGTCTGGGTAGTGAGAGGAAGGAAGAAAAGAGGAGTGTTATCAATCTTTTACAAGGCCTGTCCACGCCCAGTAGTGGGAAGAGGGAAAGAAAGACTAGTTCTCTTCCCTCTTGACAATGCCTGCAAGGGATTACAGGTCTTGGTCTGCTCAGGCTTGGGCCAAAAACCCTTGGGGAAGCTTGTCAGGTTTCCCACCTGGCCAAAGGATTAGTAAAGGATTTGACCATTCTTTACTTTCCAGCTATTTGCTTTGAACTTTGAATCACTTTCTAAGCTACTTGAATGTACTCTTGACATTTAACGTCATCACCACAGTTGGGAGTGGAGGAGACCAAAGATATCTGGGGTATTAGACAGGAAGAGAAAGACAGGATGCTTCTTGCTACATGAGGAAAAAGGTACAGAGCTCTTGCCTCTGTGAACTACCATCCATTTCTCATTGTTCCCATGCTGTTGCTCAAGTTGAGCAAACACAGGCAGTCTGTGTAGCTTTGTGCAAGAGAAAGAGGTAAAGGTTAGAGGATCCCCATGCTAAAAGGAATACTAGGTATTCACTAACACTTCCCAGGAGTTACTCATCAGTGTGCATCGCATTTTTTGCAGTTGTGGAAGAGAGTATCACAAAACAGTGAATCACCTATGCGTTTGAAAAACTGAATTTTGGCCCTTTCCACAGGACAAAAACATCATTGAGACAACAAAATTCAATGTCATGAAGCTGATGTCATGTAGACAAGTTGCCTGTCTGAGCATACACCAGGCTTTATTCAATTACCACAGAACAATTTGGGTTAACTGGAGATAATCACCTAGCTTTAAAAGTATCACCAGATCTTTTATTATTTCTTTTTTATCTTATATCTTACATTAAAACCCATCTTGGTCTTTATCTGTGTATGCCCTAATCTTTTCCAGATCTACAACAGCAACACTTATCAGTAAATGTAGTATTTATCATGCTGGGTCTTTTGACCTTAGAGTCAGTTTACTGGCTAATAAGGTTTGTGTTCAGCAGCAAGCTTCTATAGTTGTCAACCATTTGTGAATTACCTGATTGACTGGTTGCATTTATTGCAAAACACATTTATGCAAGTCACAGATTCAGAGATGCTTCCAACTTTTCAGTCACAATGGATAAAATCATACCTGTGCTGAAGTCAAAGAGACTTTTGGCATGGAATTCCTTGGGCTATTCACCTGATGATTTTTTCAGATTCAGATTTTTAGAACATTACTGAAAAGATCTGAAGCTCAGTGGTACAGGAAGGAAGATTGATAAAGCACACTAATAACTTTCTGTTACATTAAGTTACAGCTGTCCCCAAACTTTTACTCATTTAACTGTAAAATAAATGATCAATGAAAAGCCTTTCTTTTTCCTGGTTGCCAACAAAACCAGAGGGAGGGCTATCAAGAAAAAAATGTACCCTTGTTCTGTCTTTGAGGAACTTATACCGCTCCTGAAGGTCCTGGAGTTCAAGCTGAGTGACATAATGCTCAGCCATCCCACTTCCTTTCACTTCAATCGTCTCCAACAGGCTGCTGTGACTCAATACCTCTTCACTGAGTAGCTGCAAAACAGAGAGAGAAGAACACTTTTATAAATGGGCAGCATTAAAACAAGACTTCAAGTTAATCTTGCAGTTATTCAGCCTTTTTTGTTCCTTATAAGGTGATATGGGCTTGTTGCTGGTTTGTTGTAAAGCAAACGCACCTTTGCTTTGCTGAGGGCAGCTGTTTTTTCCCTCAGCTCAGCATATTGCCTTTCAGAAGCATTCATACTTGCTTCTACTTTATCCATCCAGCTGGAAAACTGACGAACATCATCCTGGTAACTTGTCCATTTGGAGAGAGCTCCTTCCAGTTGACTGTAATTTAAAAATACATATTTGTTGTGACAGGGGAGGTTCTCATGCTATTTAAGCAGTCAGATATAGTCACATACAGTTATCCTAGAATATATTTATAAGAAAGACATATTGCAAACTAAGCAGTCTGAGACAGAGCTGTTAAAACCCTACAGGTTTTAACTAGGAGCACTGTTTGGCTGATAAAGAGAAATTAAATTTTCCAAACTTGAAATATTAAGGAGGTCTGTAAGTTTTGTAGCTAGCTGACATGTTCTAGCTTTAGTAAATAAAATGCAACTGAAAGCATAAGATCCAGAATCAGACATTTTCTGTCCCTTTGCATACATTCAGAAGTTGATACATTCTAATGCTCAATTACCTTTGTTGTTTTAAATTGAAATATTTGCAACAAGTGATGTTCCATCAAAGAAGGCTGCATTTTCCCCTGTATTTCTTTATTCTATCACTTTGAGAATCGCTATTGGACACTGTAATTACAGCACCTTCTGTGAAATGCTAGCAAGTGGAAAAACAGAGAGGATCTTGACAGAGCAACCATTAACATCCATGACAAGATCTTCTCATTTCTAAGAACAATTCAAGGCCTCGAGTGCAACTCAAAGTAAGATTTACAACAAGATTATGAACATGGAATCCCCTTTTAAGAGTATATTTGAAATAAGTGTTAGCAAAGCTTAGATCACTCACAGTTTCCTTCCCTTTTCCTACTTCAAATGAACATGTCACTTAAGGCCTCTAGACCTGCAATGTTAGGCACATGCACTCACTTTATATGAATTTGACTCCTGTAATAATAAAAGTCTGGGAATTAACTTTTCAAAAATTTTGACAGTGCTTTTTTGCTAAGCATCATTCTGCACCTCATACCCTTTTTACCTCTTGCACTGGATACAAGCAGACAGAAGAGAAGCCCAGCTGTCCTTCAGGGTTTGCAACTGCTTTTCAATCACTGGTACTCCCTCCAGAGAAGTATTTTGCAAAACAGATTCTCCTCTTGTCAGAACCATTTTCATCTGGATTTCTTTTTCTTGTTTCACTGCTAGCAGTCCCTAAAAAGTGAGCAGATATTATTCCACTTTTATCATTAACTGGACACGAATATACTAACTGGTTTTACTGGAGAATGAGCTGGTCAAATGTACAAACAATCAATTGGAAGGGGGACAGTGGGGTTCACAGCTGGGCTTCACAAGGAAAAAATGACTTTCAAAGGGTAGGTTTAGGCCATTAAAAAAAATGTTAGTTGGCAGGGAAGTTTTCATGGAATCTGTGCAGGTACTTACAGTATATCAAGAGAAGGTACTGTTGGGTGGAAAAGCTGACATTCCAAAGGGAATGTCATCTACATGGGAAACAGAAGAATTCATTCATAGAGAAAACAAGATGTGATGACAAAACTCTTCTACAGGGCTGGAATACAGTTCTACCACTCTAGGATCTATTTGCAACACAAAAGTATCAACATATAAACTCAGTAGACTATCAGCAACATCAGCTTAGAGATTTCCGCTCCTGGAGCTGCACAGTTGCAAAATAACATTTTCTAACGTTAAGCAAAGTCATAAAAAGCCTGAAAGCATAAGCCTGAAAGACTCAATGAACAAAAGGCAAACCATAATTTTAGTATTTTGATACAATCTCTTGCTTTTTGATGTATCCTTTTTATTTTGAGGACTTGTCCATATTTTGGCCACAGCTCAAAATTTGAGACATCAATAATATGAAAAGTATTATTTTCTGAGTACTGCTCTTCAACATATTTTGTGCAGTAATATCAATACATGCTATTTTGTTAAATGTAGTCGCCATTTTTAAAGCAAACAATTATAGGAAAAGCTGTTCAGAATCATCCATATCACCTGTAAGATCTAGGAATATATTAAACTAACAGAAGTGAATGTCCTACTTCTTCCATTTAACCTTCAGGAGCCACCCAACATCTTTTGAGGTTTTTTTAAGAATTTGTATATGTGCAGTTTTCCATGTCATAAAGGTCCCCATATCCTTCTTGGAGAAAACTTCTAATAATAAGCTCTTTCCTCTATAAAAAGAGTTATTTCTGAGTATATTGAAAATCAATGTCTGAACGACAACAATCATTACACTAACATGCAACAACTAGTGTAAAGTATCCCATATTTGCAACCTTACAGATCTAAAAAGAGCAGGTTTTGGAGTCTATTCTTTCCATACCTCTAGCTTTAACATCCGGCTGTCCAGAACACTCTTGTCTGCAGTGGGATGACAATAGGAATCCAGCATGTGAACTGCATCAGCCACCCAGTCCTGGAGGTCCTTGACGCTGTGCAAGAACTGCTGGTGCTCTGTGACGACCCTATCCATTCTGGAAACTTTCTCCTGCAATTCATATAGCAATAAGCACCAGCAGCCAAAGGATTGCGCATTCCCCATACCTACTTACGGACTTTAGAATGAGTTTCATAAGCTATACTCAGAAATTCTCTCTATACATTGATAATTACAAGTCCACTTACTTCAGCATGGAATGAATTTTGCATACACACACACACACACACAAATTAGTTGTCCAAACATAAATAACAAATACAACTTTTGGAAATGTGGTTTTTGTTTTCTAAATGTAAAGCTTCATCTGATTGTCTCCTCTCATCCAAAGTAGTTGACAGTTTTCTGGTTTCACTGAAGATAACTTGTGAAATCTGTCAATGCACAACAGATTTAAGCCTGTGAAGCTATGCCACTGCAGCAACATTACTTTGTTGATACTTGGAAAAGAAAGACCTGTTTTCTTCAATGATTCCGATTGGTGTAACAACTCTTCTGAAAAATTACTGACACTTGTACAAATAAAAAATGAATGCTCAAGTTACATTGCTAAAAGGCCTGAGGTGAACAGGAATACAGGGCAGAGTACATTTCACACGGTGACAGGGAACTAAAGTCAAGCCAGTGAAACAGGCTTAGGAAGTTACAGAGAGGGATCTTTCTCAAGCATCCCTGGCTACCCAGAGAATTTCAGGATTCTTCTCATAGGTTGGATTATACGTATCTTCTGCCTCTGATTCCTTCTTCTCATCCTCACATGTCCTACGTAAAGTTCTGCCCACATAAGCCAATGTTAGTAACTCATGTATCTTTCCCTTTCTCATTTTGCAGTCATGCAATTTATTATGGCCATGTATAAAACCACTTTCAGTAAGTCTTACATCTCTAGATATGCTTTGTAATTTTTATTTCCACAGAAAAAGTAGAAATGAACAAACTAGCAACTGCTCAAATATAAATACTTTCTGTACTGAATTTTTACCCCATAACACACTTCCTATATTCTTAATTATTCTCATTATTGTACTTCCTCTAAGCCTAATTCAATATCAAACCTCCTTCATGACTGGAAATTTGTGAAAAATAACAGTCCTAACACAAAGACCTTCTTATCTGATCACACAATAGAGATAGTAGAACTATTAAATGTTAAAGTGTGTCAGGCACCACTGAGCAAAACAGAGTTAGGTTAAACTCTTAGTTCTTAGACTGATGCTTTAGAGTTTGGCCTGTGCCTCCTCTTGAACCTTCAAAAGCAGCCTAAGAGGGAATTTTTTTTAAGACCAATCTGTTAGTTTCAGGTGAAGATGCTGACAATGTCAATAATTAATCATCATTATAGGATGCAACAAAGTAACAACTTCCCCGTATTCTGCATTTTCTAAAAAAAATAACTTCCCAAAGTTTTGAAAAATTCTTCTTTCAGGTGCCTCTTGTTACAAAAATAAATATCTTCAATGTTTGAAATAATCAAAATCAAACCTGATTATTGGATAATCAAGTAGGGTTTGCTTTTTAATCAAAACACATTAAAAAAAATTAAAAATCACAATTCTATTTTGTTGACAGTCCATGGAATTATCTAGGTCCTTACTTCCCCCTCTTTAAAGCCAGTGCAAAAGACAAGATAGCTCAGACATACCACAGAGCAGACAAGCAAGACAACCGCAGTGTTTCACATTTCAGTCTTTCTTTTTCTCCACATACATAAAATGAACTGCTTAAAGGCACATACACCAAGTGCATTACCTTTGTCAGATTGCTTAGAGTAAGATACTGAGAAGACAACTGAGACACTCTGCGCATAAAGCTTTTGCTGACAGCTTGCTCTTCCCACAGCTGCTGAGCTTTCTCTTTTAGCCTGTTGAGCTGATGCTCGTGGCAGCTTATTTCCTCAAGGACAGACTGTAAAGCACAAGCACGTTTAATATTAAGAGTGGGTGCAAGAAAGCAGGAAATAAAGAAGCATGAAGGCCCCGTGAAAAATAGAAGTGACATATGGCAAGCTTGCTGAGCAAGGCACACCATACAGCTACAGCAATGAAGCAGCATGTCATAAGAAATGTGGAGATGCAAAACCTGATGGAACAGGATCATCAACAGCAACCCCCAAAACCAGTTCTCATCTTATTTAGAGGTCAGGATGCTAGAATGATCAAGCTTTTGTAAGGAATCAGTGAGGCCAGGAGGATGGGACAGGAAGGTCTGGCTGTGTTAAAAAGGTTTGTAAGAAGTCACCTGCAACTTTTGCTGTTCTCTCCTCTTGGAAGGAAGATCATGGAGCCGACTGCTACTTCCTTGTACCATCCTCTCAGTTGAGGTCAGCCACTCCTGCAGAGGCTCAGCAGTTGCTTCGAAGTCCTTCATCTGGATCTTTAAGTTCTGGGGGGACATGCACAATTTTATCAACAGTCCCACTGCACTGGACATAACTGCAATGCACAACACACAAATCAAGCACAGAAACATGACATATGGTTGCAGCCAAACACTCCACAACTCTTCTAAATAAATTACACCAGCTCTGCTCCTTCTCATCCCGCAGACAGACACTGAAAGAAAAGTCTGAGAGAGCACCTCTATATGTCACAAAATAGGGGCAATAATTTAGGATATGTCTATACAATTGAGGGGAGGCTGAAGCAAATTTCCTCTGAACTGAAAGCGTTACAGATTTTACAAGCTTTGAGTCAATATAAATCTAACTTACACAGCTAAGGCAGTCTGAAGAAAGGCTAACCTGGAATAAAAGTTACCTAACATCTGACCGCAGTCATTCACACTGACACCTCCTTCAACGGGCTGCCACTATTCCTTGGCGACATATGACTAAGTTCAACCCAATCCTGGGGATCCTTTCTGATTATGTTCTTTTTCAGTGTAAAATTTTGATTATAAAAACATGTGTGTAAAGGCATATGTAGGCATTCCTTCAGTGCCTGTAAATTTTTCTTGTAGGGTTATTCTGCATAATTAAAAAAAAGAGCATCTGAAATAATTCATATGGAATAGAAACCTGAACAGCATAGTTCCTGTGTCCTAGTTATTTTTTTCCCCCCCCCCCCCCCCCCCCCCCCG
>NW_009260493.1:231057-239557 GCF_000687185.1 Egretta garzetta
CCGCCCCCCCCAAGACTGGTTTAGCTTTTTTTTTTTAGCTATAGCCTTATCACTTAAATTTAATATCAGAATGAAAAACTAAGCCTATGAGACTGAAAAATGCTTGGCTCAGAAAGATTAACCTCTAAGGACATCTTCTTTCCATGGCAAACCTGAGATGAAGAAAGGTTAGTCTTTGCTACATGCAAATTTTTTTTTAAGCCTTTCCTGCATGATATATTAAATGTATCTAAACGTTTTCTCAGCTGACTAGGCAGCCTTGGTTTGAAACAGGGATGCCTAGGGAACTTTAATTCTCCTATGCTATGCAGGGAATTCCAGCTAAGACCTTTTGACCCTAAAACCTACGACCTTAAAAGCGATTTTTTCAAGATATTCACCTTCTGTGCTGGTTGAATTGTGAGTTCTGAACAGAGAAAGGCACTGGTGTTTATTTTAAAAGTTGCTCAAATAAATCATTACATTTCACCGGTTTGCAATAGGAGAGACAACATTTACCCACTGTGCTGGGACTATTTAATCCTCCAGCAACAGTGTCAGAAATCTCTGCTAAAACAGTCCTTAAAAAAGAAACTGTGTTTAAGTAATCCAGTATATTTGATGAGACTCATGTTAATGAATTTGAGCAACTGCTGTCTTTGCTACCTTCAGTTACTCTGAACGACACCCTTCTGCATGAAACCAAAGTGGGATCAAGTCATAAGGATATGAAACAAAAGTAAAACGTAAGCGGAAGAATGAGACTTCTTGAAAACAGCTATTTATTAGTTCTGTCACATGATAAACACTTACAGCTATTTATGAAATCTAAACTATGCTGTTTGAAACAAAAAGCAAAGAGGAAATTTAGATCCAGTCTTTCTGCACTGTGACTGGTTCAATACCTCCAATGCAGATTCCTTCTGGTGGAGGGTGGTGATAAAATTTTTCCAATCTTCTTTAGCCGTAGCAGATTTGTCACGGATAACATTAGCCTTTTCCTTCGGTAAAATAGAGCACAGCAGCTCTCCTTTGGATGCTACCAGGTTTAGTTTTTGTTGCCCGTTCTCACTTTCCAATACAAATTCCTAAAAATAGTAATACAAGAAGGTAATTGGTGAGCTTTGGGTCCCAGTAAAGATCAATGGCAAGCTCCCAGAAAATTTATCAGGGATAAGAGTTTATTGTTTCTGCTTGTTAAGATGCTCACTCATCTTTTGGTACATTCCATTTTAATATTGTTCATATTTATGGATTTAGAGACAACAGCTATTTAGTCCAGAAGTGCCATGTGTCTAAATAATGTGTGTATTAAGACTCCAGGATTACCTGTATGTTCTGCATTTCATGAGACAATTACCGGTCATTTAGCTGACTTCTTTAAATCTGTGTGGTGCAGAAAGTGGTAACAGTTTCATTTCAGGGAACCAATATCCTGGCACAGGTAACAGCAGGAGCCAGGGACCACACTGAGGCACCAGGCAGGACCGAAGCCTTGCCCACAGGCACACTGGACTTCCAACGAGCGTGTAGGGGTGTGGGCTGGTGCTTAGACCCTGAGCAATGTCTAAGCTGTGTTATTTATCCCTCTGTATCCTTAATTTACCTTCCCTGTTTGAAAGTATTATTCTTTGTGGAAATCTTGCACAATGCGATGCAAGAAGTGTATGGAAAAATGCATGTGCCAGAATTACCAAGAAATGTAAGGAAACAGCCAGATTTTAAAATTCCAATGTACTGGGATAACGGTCTTATAACTTGTAATTACTAAAAGAATTTTTGAGCATTTAGGACTCAAAGGAATTTAGCAGTCTTAAACACCAATATTTTAAACTGTTACTATCATGATTATGTGATACACAAACATTTTTATATCCATAATCATAAGGTTACATCCACGTTCAGAAGTAACAGGCTTGACACAAAAATTCTAAGACAGGTTCTGATTCTGTGTTACGCTAGAGGTCTTAGTAGAGAATGCAAAGGGTCTGTTAGCCTTGAGACACTTGGTTCAAGATCTGGCTGTATTAAAATCAAAGATATAATTGCCTTGTGACTTAATCGTGTCAAATGTGCTAACAGACAGAACATTATCTTTTAATGAAAATAAAATTTTAAGCTTATGCAGGTTACCAAGACATCTCTGGAAGTCCTAAAGCAGTTACTGCATATCAAAAAAAGTTTATTTCATCTAAAGCAGCTTTCAGGGAGGAGGAGAACAAACTAAAGTGTTACGCTATGAAGGGGCTGCAGTGATAAAGAAAAAAATCTTAACCACTGTTGAAAAAAACTCCTTCATAAAACTTACATTTAATGTCAGAAACTACTAGGATTTTTTCTGCTGATGTTTCCTTTAAACATATTATCATTTTGGGGTAGTCAACAATTTGATATATTAATACAGTATTGTTTACACTTTTAAGTAAACCATTTAAGCTAGGGAAAGTGAATTTACCAAAAGAAGGAGGAAGTGATTTGAGTTTTGATATTTTCTGAGAAACTGACATGAATTTCTTCTGTTATACTATCTAACGGAAGGTTTACCAGTCTCATTATGTAATTCTCATTTTGCTATTTTCAGTTACAATTATAGTTATATTCATAAAAGTATTTCTTGCTTTATGAAAGTAAAATTTTAATTGCATTGCTTTCCACAGAGCTTTTTGGGCTTGTTTTAGCTTTATATGAAAAATATATTTTTAAAATGCTTGCTCACACTGCATACATTTTAACTCTGTTCTTCCACTATAAGGGCTCTACTTTCATATATGAGGAGAAATATTTACATAACTTTGCAATAATTCCAAGTACTAAGTCCCAATTCTGATATTGTTCTGATTTTACAGTACTATCCTACTTTAAAAACATTTTTTCCCTATTGTAAAAAAGAAACAAACAAGGAAAACTACTATGAGAGACAATGACTACATACAAGCTGTAGCCCAACAATTAAACTAAACAAACTAGATTTAAAAAGAAAAAAATAAGTTTTTATTTCCTTGTAATTATTCACCTTTAGTGTTGACAATAACATTAACAAAAAATAGTAATTAACCGAACTATTCAATCTGAGCTTTATATGAAACCAATCGGTTGTCCCTTAGACTAGTACTTCATTGCTATAGAGTTACCTGTATTTTCTGCAGACTTGCTGAAGCTTCGCTGATATTCTGAGGCACATCAAAGCATTTGGCTGTGGTGACTTTTGCATTGACCAGCCACTGCTGGAAGTCTCTGAAAGCCGTCCGAAATCTTTGCTGCAAGATCTGTTCTTTGCTTTGACATCCTTTGGAAGCTTGCAGGCAGAGGCTGGGTTTATCACATCAGGGAAGCAGAAGAGAGTGATGGAGAGAGGGTGGGAGGGAGGGAGGAAAGGCAGGACTCTGTTAGGTGACAATGTTATTACTTAGTTCTCTGAAATACAATGGTAAGGTTAGGTTAACCTGGATTGCTCCTACCAGCTTTAAGCACTTAACTGAGGAACCAGGAAATAAAAGTTTTCAGTTCCTTAAAAGTGAAGCATGTAAACTTGGGACATAACTGTCACGGATATGAGGTATAGGTGTTTCCAGAGCGTGACTCAGTGCACCTAAGCATGAGCAGTTTCTGCAGGGCCCTTTCTCTCTCTAGGGACAGGATGTGGAACTACAGCGATTCCAGTTTTAACTTCGGTGGCTCAGTTAAGTTCATAATGTTAGAAGGGATCAGTCTGGGTCATCACACCCTTTAAGCATGAGCAGTTTCTGCAGGGCCCTTTCTCTCTCTAGGGACAGGATGTGGAACTACAGCGATTCCAGTTTTAACTTCGGTGGCTCAGTTAAGTTCATAATGTTAGAAGGGATCAGTCTGGGTCATCACACCCTTCTCCTGCAGCTACTGTAGCCGAAAGCCATAGCCCCCTGCAAGAGGCAGCAGAATCATGTGTCTGAAATGCAGGTGTCAGGCTCCCAAGTAAATCAGCTAGAGTGACCTGAGAGAAAGCAAGCAAGCAAATGCCAACTCCCCTGTTTCAGGGAACCGGCTAGTCGAAGAAGAGTAAACTGAAGGACAACATTAAGAAAAAGGTCTTAACCAGCTGGTATAGCTTCTTCCTCCTTCAGACAAATAAGCCATAATTTAACCTTACAGTTTCTTACAAGGATTCCTCCTGCAATAGGTCAGGAATTGGATATGCATTAGTTTCAGAGGAGTTTAGTGGCATAGCCTGACTTTTAGATGAAAAAAACCAAATTGCTCCTTTTTACAACCTCTATTGACACCAAAATCAAAATAAGGATTTTAATAATTGTATACCTCTGTTTCTAATTCTAAAATCCTAATTAATGTTTCCCTAAAAGACAGCTCATGCCCCACCCATCACCCTACCACCCCCTCCGGGATTGATTAGCTATAAACAAGATGAAAGTGTACCTGTTATACTCCTTAATCAACCCTGAAACTTTTGAAGAATGAGTACTCAAATCTTTGGAAAATCTACAAAGATCATTTAACTGAGTTTTGATCTCTTCTGTCATATGTTCAGACTTTACCAGAGCATCCAATGTTTCCTGTTAAAACAAATGAACAATATTGGTGAGTAAAGAAAAAAAAATCTTTTGAATCAACATTTATCAGAATTTAAATTCAACTTAATTTACGACCCATGGATGTTCACTTTCAAGAGTATTTCAGCAGTCAAACCTATAGAAGCTTATTTGAAGCTATGAGCTTCTAGAGACCAAATTTCTGGAAGCCTCAACTTTCTTAGCTCAAACCGTTCCCAAAGAACAGTTTAAGTTATAAATTTCATTTTAATAAATGAGCTACAGTATTGTCAGTTAGCTGTATACATATAAAAGTACATACAGTTAGGGAACAGCAAATAATATGTTTATATAAATAAAATAATATGTTTAATAAAATAAAAATAATATGTTTATATAAACTCAAGCCTGTTGGCTTGAGTTTAGCATGTCCAATAAAAGCTGTTTTGAGCTGTATCCAGAAAAAGAACTTCTGCACAAAGCTTTTAACAGCTTCAACTCTTTCACAGAGGGTTTCATAAAGTACAGCTGCTCACAACCATGTGAGAGTAAATGGGTTACTGCCTGTCATTGCTGCACTGGAAAGACTCTTGCTTTGGAGACAGCTAAGCCAACAACAAAAAAAAAGCTTTTGTTGGTTTAGCTTACGTCATTGGGAGAGGTGTGATAACTACTCCAAGAAAAACAGGCCTTGTTGACGTCCAGAACGTCTCCACTGCAGAATCCCGCCAGCTACTCCAGCATAATGAGCAGTGCAGGCTTGGCTCCTTGCCTCACTAGCAACAAAATTCTTCAGGCATTCCTCTTAAACTACCAGGGAGAAAAGACAACCTTCTAGCTAGTTACATTCACCATGGCAGTGATTCTGCAGTGCAGGCAGGCTGGAGCGTTTGGTATGTATAGATTAGTTTGGCTAAATCTAAGTGCCAATCTGCAAGAAATGTATAATATAAACTTAAGAAACAGATGATATTAAAGTCAAGACAAATTTGAACGGGGCCAGGGAATTGGGACAAGGAAGCCACCAAATCATGTTTCTGAATATACAGAAAAAAGGGATGATTGAAAATATACATAATAAACAGTTTGTAATAAACTATTAGCACTAAACTGAATGTTCAGGAATGGTACAAATGATGTACATGAAAATATATGCAGAGGGTTTTAAAAATATCGCAATCTACATTACAGAGATAAAAATGCTCACTGAGTAGATTTTTCACTGCAAAATATTAACTAACTCTGAAATAAACAGATATCCCCTTATGTAAATCAAAAGGAAAAAGAAATTTTAGCAAGGGTCTAGCAAGCCAATCGAACAGACTTAGTAAGAACAGCAAATGGACAAAAGCCAGGGATTCAGCTCATGTGTCTGCTGCCCACAAGCAACTTTGTGCTTGCTTCTCATATGCCTTTTCCTGAAAAGGCCAGCAGAGCTGTGAAATTAATTTTTTTAAGATCTATACCATGCTTTTTTGAGCAAGTAAAAATAAAAAAAAAAATATAAATATATTGCTTCTTTGTAGTACATGAACTGCCAGGAAGAAAAACCACAACAATCTATTTTGAGAAAAATAAAACTACAAGCATGCGTTCATGTGTTCTTGTGAGTATGAAAAAAACATTTGCTTCGGCAGATTTTCAGGACTGCTCTGATTTAAAATATTTGTTCTCATATTATGTACTTTGTCTGCTTTCAGTCACTCATACACCAGAAATCTGTTCAACCATAATTAAAAGATACTTGAAATAGTCACACTGCCAGTTTGTTTCGATGCCATATAAAGTAGCATTTGAATGAAGTAATTATGTAATAGAAATGATGCTTAGAAAAAAAATGTAAACTAACTACTTTTTGTTTATCTTACTTTATGTTAAACTACACACTGGACTTTTTTTGAAAGCCTAGGAATAACAACACAATGGCCATTACTTAAACACAGGATGTCACAAATTGTGTAGGGCAGGAATCACCATAATGAAATATTAACGGCTTTTTTTTTGGTAAAGAAAATATGTCTTAAGAGTAGCACACAGTTACAATTGCCTGTGTTCAATTACATTTTTCAGTTTCAGATAACCTACCTCAATAACTACTAAAACAGTATTCCAATGACATACAGCCTTTGGCATAACCTATTGACAAACAGGCACATCCACTTGCAAAACAGGGTACATTTAGCTATGGCATATTTCCATATAGAAACACTGCTAGCCATGTTGTAGCCACTTGGAATGAATTTTGAATCTGACAATTACCAAAGCAATTTGCTGAATTCCAAGTGCAAGATCTGTTTTTCTTATGTTGCATGTACCTAAAGGAACAGAGCTTGAGTATATCAGAATAACTGAATGAGCTTGCTAATTCTGAGAATTAGGAAATGCATTTTTAATTCATGGCCTTGGCTTACATGGCAACAGAATCACTGTGAGACAATGGAAATGGAAAGCTGCAGTGCTATTTTACATTCACAATAGGACCTGCCCCTGGGGTCCAGAAATGGAAGGATTACTGTCACATTTCCTCTAACTATAAATAAAATTACATGGTAGGGCTGTGCATAGTAAGTCCTGAGATTCCTCTGCATTTTCCTCTTTAGCCAAAGTTTACAACTGCCTAATCTAAATATAGTGGTGTTACATAGAGCTACAATACACCCACAGTAATACTACTAACAAAAGCAATATCCTTTGAATTTAGTACTTCTCCATTTATAAATTAAAAAAAATAAAATTGGCAATTGTTGCTGTATGTTGATGACAATTTCAGGTCTTTCTTTCCTTTTTAAAAACATGTAAGTACGGAATACTTTGCGTATTTGTACCCTTATTTGCGCCAATATAATGTCAGCTTTGTTATTCCTACAGATAGGTACTGGCACTCAAGCAAGAAGGTTCCATAAATCTCTTTCAGGGAGTTCTGTGAAAGGGGAAGCCACAGAAATAACTTGGCACAGACATCGAAGGAGGAGATTTATAATCTCAGCTCAAGGAGAAAGTGTTCTGGGGTTTTTTGAACATTCAGTCAAGGGGCCCGAAGGCAGGCATCATACACCTCTGCCCCTTTACTGAAACTGCTTTGTTGCAACACTACCCTGAAAGGGAAATACTCTGTATCCTTTCTCAGCATCTGTGATTCACAGTAGTTGCGATACATACAAACATGTATCTTGATTGTTGTGAAAACAATATTGTATATTTATATACAATAGGTGTGTGTGAGATACATACATGTGGAATTTTTTGCTAGAAGACAAACAGGAACAGAAACCACCTCTCTATTTCTCTAAGTTCTGCTGCATTCCATAGCAAAACAATTAGGAGTACACTGGTTTCCACCAAACTTCTTTAAATATTGGACAAGACCTCAATGTGCATAATGTGAAGCATATTTCAAAAAATGGAAACTATAAGCTCAACACACTCCTGATAAATTACAAGTAAGAAGTGGCTCCAGCTGCTGCTCAGCTTTTAGGAAATGCTTCACATTTCCCTGATCAAGTGCTGCTCTGGCTTGAAGCACTGAGCAACTTGGAATAGAAGTGGAGAACTGGTGTGCTAGCTCCTCCACTTTCTCAGAGGCAAGCCCTGTTTTTAACATCTAAGATCCAGGCAGCGTTTGCTAAGCCTTGTACAGCAGAGGCCTTCAAGGAGAGAAACGCCTTCTGTAAACATTGCTTGCTACAATTACAGTTACAGAAAAAGTTTGGGAAGTTGCAATTTCATAGAAATATTCTTCACAAACACGTTTTATTATTTTCTGCTTCCTAGAACTGCTTGGCAGAAGTTTTCCGCCCATAGTAAGTGCCCATTTACAATCGAAAAACTGCTAGGAAAAGGGATGTGACCTTACTTTTTCCTTGTGCCAGCTTTCCACGACCTCAGCGTCGGTGTGCCGGCTGTCGATGGGGGCCAGGCTCTGCGACCAGGCGGCCAGCAGCCCCCCCAGCCGCTCCACGGGCCCCTCCAGCTGCGCGACACGGGCGGGGGAGTCACCG
>NW_009260493.1:239824-258367 GCF_000687185.1 Egretta garzetta
GCAGCCCGGCTGCGCGCAGGGTGGCAAAACGCAGCTGGAGGAGGGATGAAAATAAAACTCAGCCAAGAGAGTGCGTGGGCTTCACACTGATTAAAGAGCGATTCTGAAACTCTTGTGAGCTTAGGGGAGAAAGAACAGCTTTTATACGCTGAAAATATTGTTTAGGTTAAGAGGCAGAAAATGATAACTTTGTTATGATCTTTTACATAAGAAATGCTGGTATGTAGCTGCTTGTAGCAGTTCTAAAAACACAACTGTGCTGCTCAGAAAAAGCATCTTACAGCCTACCCGTGATCTGTGATGTGCCATAATTGGTTGCACATGTCTTTTTTCTTCTTTTTTTTTTTTTTCCAGAAGTGAATTCTTTCTACAGCGTCCTATTTCAGTCTCACACATGCTACAGGGGAATTTTGGGAGTTTCAGCTTAAGAAGCTGGAGAATATAAATATCATCCCAAACACCACATGCCAGAGTAATGTTATTTATTCTCTTGTTAGTCTTACAAGCTAGAAACTACAATCTCCTCCCTTCTCTGTTTTGTACATGGGGAGTTTGAGCACAAAGGAGACTGAAAACTATCCAAGAATGTACAACAAATCTGTAATTTGATCTCAGGTACCCTGAATCTTCATTTAGTAGTCTCTTCACTGGCCCACTTATGTTTAGGAGCAGAGTAAAATGTTGCCAGTACGAGTATCTGAATGTAAATATCAGGCACCAGCAAAACATGTGGTCTGCTTTAATGTTACGTTCAGGAATATGTAACTTGCTTAGGCACTTGCATGCCTAGGAATGGATGCAAGGGTAAGGAGGAGAGGATACACAGGGAGGCAACTCATACATTTCTACTCTGTTTGGGGAGAACAAGCCTTGCACCACTTTATGCATCTCCATTTCATGCAAATCAGGAAAGGTTGTTTCTGCCTTCGATTCAGACAACTCTGCTCATGGAGAAAGCATATTCGAGGATGAGGACAGAGCAGTATTCATTAATCAGCTAAGCCACATTCTTTGTGATGCCACTGGGCTTCCGCTCTTGCAAATTGTTTCCATGTGTGCTGTGGCTAACTCAGGTCTGATTGTAGGGAGGCAAAAACAAAACATAGCTTAGAAAGCTTGCTTTCAGCTCACAGAAATGTAATCACCATTTCAAATACATAAGGAGCAAGACCCCACAACCTTTTGTCTCTGGCCTATTTTAGAGCATAGGGTCTGAACTGCAGATGAAATCATGAAAGCTAATTTATCTTACATTGATTGTAGTCAGCTTTTTCTGTATGGTTGACGTGTCTCCAGATGCATCTGACCAGCGGTGTAGCTCTTCCTTTGCAGAATGGAGCCAGTCTGTGAATTCATGCACAGCATCAAGGTATAGCAAATGATCCTTCACAATATCTTCCACTTTCCTCATTTTCTCCTGTCAATCAAATGAAGAAAAAAAGACCATTAAAGTGCTTAAATAACTGTCTTGGCTTTAAGCATGCAGTGGTATAGAGTGCTGGTCTGACCCTACAGCATCCATCTGAATGTTGAATAGAGCACAGCTTGTAGCAGCAGAACACAGTGCTACACTGTACAAGGTGTGGTTTAGGTTGTTGGTCTGGGCAGGTGTGTTCTGCTGGAGCAAAAGATGAAGAAGCCTTCTGAAAATGTATGCAAAAATGTACTTTAACACATCCATTAACACAAAATGTATCATTTAATAGATGCCAAAGGTGCAGCTGTGCAACTCTGGCATGCTTTTTCCAATACCCCCTGGAGAGCATCCTACAGATCACCCATGAGTCCTCATAGGGAGCAGCATGCTGCCAGAAACACAGCTCTTATTTAGAAGCACCAAGTCTGTATAAATACTAAGCAGAGTCAGAGAGATGCCCCATACGAAGACCACGAAGGAGGACTTCTGCTGTTCAAAAGTGCAAAACGTTCTTACAGTGCTGAGTCCTATTTTAACCATCAGATCAGAAGTGGTGGCCGTCCCCAGCCACCTGCCTTGCAGCCCTGGAGGACGCTTTCCCTGACACAGACATACGACAGCTTCATGGCTCCATCTTAGCTTTTTAATGTAAGCTTAAACTGGGGCCAGCTTACCTTACTATGAAAAGGTGAAATAGAGCACTGGTCTAGATTTGCCTTTGGTCTGACTGAGTAGATTTGTTCTTACATTCTTGTGAGCTAACAGTCAGGAATGTTTATCAAAACTAACCAAAAGGGAACTGAGCTAATCAAACAGCTTTCTACTCCTGTGTGGATACTCTAATCTAGGTCTAAGTTCCCTTAAACCAGTTTCAAACTAAAACACTTGTGAGTTAAACTTCATTTATTTTTAATTTTTAATAACTCAACATTCAACTAATACTTTTAAAAATTAAGTTAAATTAATAAGCCCTACTGTTCCCTCTGAAAACAATTATCAAATTTTCTCAGAACATGTCAGACCAACTAGAAAATGGATACTAAACAAAGATGACATAAAGTAAATCCTCAAGGTTTTTACATCTTAATGCATTTTATGCAACAACAGAGTAATAAAATGTCCACATGTGCCTGACTCTAAACCAAATAGATAGCTTCATAGTGAAACAAAAGAGCCTCAGGAAAGGCAACCACATGTTCCTGTTTACTTTGCTCACACTAAAACATAGCTGCAGTAGAGGGGGAGAGTGGAGGTAAAGTACAACTTCATCTGGTCTCTTCCAGTGGCAATGGCTTCTACCAGTTGCAGTCAGTGCTGTTCTCTCCCCAGGGAAAGACTGCAAAGTTGTCCTTCTTGATTAAGAAGTTAAGTTTATAGATGCATATTGATTTTAGGAGAACAAGGCCATGCTCACTTGTGATACTCTTTTCACACAAGTTTAAAGGGATTGTATTGATTCAGTAATCATTGTATTGCTCCAGACTTAACACAACTGAAAGAAGTAGAGTTCTATGAGTGTAAAACTGCCCTGATTCTCTAGAAAGCAGGTTCATAGCTTACTATATCCATTAAAAAAAAAAGAGAGCAGAAGTTCATCACAAAAACAAGAGTGTGTGAATAGATGGTAATTACAGACTAGATACATGTGAGAGGGCTACAATATCTATGGTCTATGTTTAAAGCAATGACAATAATAGTATATCTCGTCCTGCAAATAAAAATAATAATCCAAACCCAAACTGCATGATTCCACGAGACTTCCCTTTATAAAGTTTAGCGAGAAAAATGCAGATTTTTACTAAAGAAGTAAATTTATGTGCCCTAGATTTAACTTTTTTCCTAACAGATTACTTATTAGATCTTCCACTCATTTCCTACTTTGGTACCCTTTTTTTATACAGACTATTGATTAATCACCTACAGGCCATCAGCTCTATTCTCAATACATGCAAACTCGAATCACACTTCCATCAGATTACTGAATTTATACACAGCGTTTACTTCAATCTCACATTAGCTCTATGTTATTATGTGGCCACTTCCTGATGCAAACTTCCCCTTTAGCTGAGAAGGTAGAGACTGTAACTCAGAGCTAGTGTCACTGTCACAATTTGGTTGGCAGAAAGCCTCAGTGAGCTCACCTATCTTTCCTTAGAAGCCAAACAGAATACCTGTGTAGCATGTGCAGTAGCTTAATGGCTTGAAACACCACAAAATATGGGCATGTATCTTTCTGACAATAGGATTTCTCTTTCTGACAATATGTTTTCTGCTCAGGGAGATGTTTTACTCTTCCCTTTCTAGGTAAAAAAAAGGTGCTAGGAATGAATGAAAAATAATTAGATGAAAATAAATCTGGAAGAACATCTGAAATATTGTTGTATATATGAAAGTAGGAATAAAATACATGCCCTTCACTCTTCAAAAATCATAACCATACCAATCACAATTCCCAACAGCTTTTTTGCATTCCAGTTACTTTTAGTAAACTACATCCAACTTTTTTGTTAGACTCAGCCACGACAAAAGGCAAGACTATTCAAACACAGTCAATCCTTTGGTTACTAAAACATTATGAAAATCAAAATTTTAGCCTTATATACAGATGTCTAAACTTTTTACTTGAAATGGAGGCCTTTGCTTTTATCTTACCTTGGCCACGGTGGTGATGTCATTAAACTGTATTTTTAGTTCTTCTCGAGCTGCTTCTCCAAAAGAAGCATCCTCTGTTTTTTCATACAGTTCCACAGCTTTTTCAATGAGTTGCTGTAAATCACCAGAGTGATCCTCTATCTCAGAAACAATAGCCTGGAAGTGGTCCAGCTGAGCAAACTTCTCCTTCAGACCAATCTGTGGTTCTAAAGGCTGTTCCACTTTGTGATCCAGTTTCTCTAACCACTGTTCCAGCTGGTTTTTCCTTTCCAGATATTCATTCCACTGGCTAATGAGAGACTCCAGGCAGCTTACATTAAAAGAAACATACAGAGTACAGATGAGAACTTTTGAAAGGTCTGGAAAAAAAGAACCTGCTTATACCTTAATTGTTACACTGTCTGTAGCCATGTATAATATGTTTAGAATATGCTTTTTCCCCCATCTTGCTTTATTTTTCCATCCAAGCTAGAATTTCTGTGTTCTTTGGGCTACTACATATAACCTGATACAACTGCTTCCCTATCACAGGTTACATGAGCAATCTGTCTGTCTCATCCTAATGAAAAGCACATTTCAGTGTCTGTCCAGCAAAGTAAAGCACAGAGCATTACTGGTGTTCTTTATGAGCAGAGTACTACAATGTACAGCAGCCTCTGAAACTACTGACAATTAAGAGGTATTCTGGCAAGTTTTGGAAGAACAAATCAATTATACATATTCCCATTTACAATTTATAAGAAACACTCTCTTCTGTTATATATTGCTCCTCCTAGTAGATCACCAGATTTCTCTGGGATTTGTGTTGAAGAATGTAATTCTCATTCCACTAGACTTAATAATAGACATGAGTGTAGTAAGGATTTCATTCAAAATGTAATGGTCTAGCCCAGTCAAAATAATATTTTATGACAATAAATGTCTGAAATTAGAGCGAAAACAAAGGCAGCCCATTATAATTTTCTACATATAATTGTATTAAAATTTTGGAATAAGTAAGAAAGTGGCACCACTTTCAGTTGAAAAACTCCAATTTACCTATCTCCTGGCTCTCATAATTGACGGCTGATATTTAGGACCCAGATACCCTAGCACTTGGATTATCTACAATACAGTTCTATGACCTTTCTGATGCAGATCTATCAGTCTTCTGGTATAGGGAAAACTGTGATTTCATTAGAGAGCTAAGGAAGTAGGATCATGCAGAAGTTCACCAAGGGCCCATTTCTATCCAGTAATCACTGGGATGTTGGAACAGAGAGTTCTTGTAAAACGCGCAGATGAAAGCAACCGGAGACTGGCTGCAGCTAGTTTGGATGACAGGATTTAAATGTCAGATGTTTTTAGAAGAAATTTTTAAAAGATGGAATTTGATGATGAAAATAATGCTTTACTTACTTAGGAAGGAGAAATCAGATATACAAATACAAAATTGGGGATAACTGCTTAGGCTTAGTACTGTGGAAAAGGATTTGGAGATAGTAGAGGATAAAGATGTAAACAAAATTCAAGAATATGATACTATTGCAAAGGAAGAAAACTCTCATTCTGGGGTGGATTAAGAAGACTGTTGTATGAAGGAAATGGAAAGTACTGATAGTCTACTCAGAATTAATAAGGTCTAAAATACAGTAAGAAGTCAGCCAGTTTCAGTTATTTTCTGTTAAGAAAAATGTAGACAAACTAATGATAGTCTACACTTTACTGAAAAAGAAACAAGGATGAAAGAGGTCCAGAAAGTATTAGTACGAAGAAACTAAGAAACTGTCTAAACAGAGATGATGGAGGACTTCAAATACATAAAGTTGTCTCATACAGGCAATAAGAAAAACTTTCCATTTCTACTGAGGTTAAGATAAGAAATCAGCTTAATTTGCAAGAAAGATTATTTGGAGATATTAGGATTTTTTTTTAATTAAAAAACATAATGAAAGACAGAATTGAGAAACCTTTCTAGAGTTTTGTAAAGAAAAGGTAGATAAATATGTCAAATGTTCTTGGTCCTGCCCAAGCACAGGTTCAATAACATAGCAATCTTTTTCTCTGTATGAATTTGTATGATTTCTATGTATTTTTAAATTACAATCAAGTACCATCTCATATGAAATTTGATTCATCTGATAGGGTCAACTTATCATTTTTATAGGAAGATGTGTTTTTTTCAGGCAATTTTGATTCTCTCCAATGATGCAACTTTCCCCTCGCATACCAGTAATGAATGAATGGACTTCTATGTGCTGTAGGGTACCACTCTTTATAAGCAAGATGGCAGGGTCTGAACTGTGTTTTCCAGGGAGTTTTACCTCTGCCAGTTCACTGAGGTGCTGGTGATGTCATTCCATACATCCCTCAGTGTCTGTAGCTCGGTTTGTATCATCTTTTGTCCTTCCTCATTGCTGCTTCTAAGTGCTTGTTCTCCTTTGCCAATGGCCATGTTCAGCTTAACTTCACCATCACCTTTGAGTAAGAGGATCTCCTATGAGGCAAAATAAGTCAAAATATCAAATGCAACCTCCTGAGAGGTGAAAGCTGTTATTCTTTCAACAGTGGACACCATCTTCTCTGAGCTCATTCTTCCTTGACAGCCATGCCCAGAACGAATTCGTAGGCACCTTTTCTTATAAGTGCCCGTCCCTTGCTTTGTGCAAGTGATCCAGCATTTTTTTCCCACAGCCATACAGGTATTTCACTGCATTGGTCATCCTAAGGTATTGCTCACATTGCAGTAGATAATGAGTAGGTCAAGCACTGCACAGAAAGATAGCACCACATAGGTAGAAGAAATTTCAAGAAACCCCATGACAGGATTGCTTACACTGATGACCTTCCTAAGAGGTCTTGAACTAAACTGTTCCTGAAGACCTCCTGTGACAGACACATCACAGCCTCTCTGTGTCAATTATTCCAAGGCTTCCCCTCCACTAGAAAGCTTTTTTGGACCTGACTACACATTTTCATAGTTTACTATTCTTTATTAAATGTAATACCTGGCACCTATCTCCATTAAATTGCATCCTGTTTTTCATACTGAACCTCCCAATTTTCCAAGAACACCTTAAATTCTAATCCTCTCCTTCATAACCATAAAAAGAGTAAGATGTAAAAACATTCCTTTTCCACTGATGTGGCCCACATCCAATATTAACCTTGATGTGTAATCTCTAGTTTTATCCTTCTTTACCTGAATTTGTGTCAATCGTCTCTCTAATGTGGCTTTGCTACCAACAGTGCTCTCTGATGATGCCAGTTTATCTTGAACCTCTTTCACCCATGACCACATAGTCTGCAATGCCTCTTCCAAAGTGAGATGCTCTTGGAGTGCAAGCTGGCACGTTCGTAGCTTCTCCTTGACAGTTTTGACCATGTTTTGATAATTGGTGAGATGTTGAGAGGCCAGGCGCACTTCCATCCCTGCACCGTGGCCTTCTTCGTTTAAAGACTGTGCCATTTGAGACAGCTTATCAAAAGATTCCCTGAAAGAAAATATCGAGGCTGAAAATCAGTTTCAGAAAGCATATGATATTGTTATTGCAACTATCGGAAATTATGAAGGTTGTTGCCATAATCACCTACTCCACCAGTGACAGAGTTTATAGCTAACAGAAAAATTAGCTGGGAGAAACTGAATGGAAATATAAGCAGTGCATATTGATTAATATCTTTACTTGTATACAGTGCCATTTCTTACAGATTTTGGTGTTCAAAATGATCACACTGAAATCCTTGTATTGCACATCTGAATTAAAAGCTGACTTGATTTTCTCTTCAGCTGTCAGTCATTCTAGTTCTATATGAACTGCTACCTTTTTGTACTTGTCAAAGCTTCTGAGAATTTTATAGTTTTTGACAGGTACAAAGGCATGATGGAAAGGTCAGGCCATTTGTCCAGGATTAGAAACTGATTCTGGGGTTCAGTACAAGGGTCAGTAAAAGGGATTAAAACTCTGGGTTTATACAACCTCAGTTAATCTCAGTCTGCTGGATCACCCTTCCTGATACCCTGTGATTACAGGGAATTTACATCAGACCAAAATGTCTTGCATCAGTCTCAAGGGAATAGGTAGAGACTGGGTGTTTCCTTTTAGCGTGCTGTGAGGCTTGAACAACGGACTACTATTTCTGTTCTATCTTCACCAATCTAATAATAAAAAAAAGAGTTTGAAAAACCACAGTGTACTAAAAAAGGGAATTACTTCATCCTCTGTTGGCTAATTCTGAATTCTAGAAAGATTTCACAGCCAATGTGGATGTTATTTGAGCTCCTTTCTAAAGTCAGCTATATGGGAAAGTGGATTCTGCTAACCTGGTTGGATCTGAGTTTTGCAGGACAAAAAAAAAATTTAAAATATATATAATGATAAATGTAATTTTTACTATTGCTTTTACAAGCTATATTTTTAAGATTTATTTTTACAATCAGTATTTTAAAGATTTTTTTTTAAGATTATATTTTTCAGTTTCCATTTATTAATGAAGTAATATCAGCTTTTCTTAATGAGAAATATATCAGCATCAAATTCTGGAGTTGCCTTCAAATTCCAATTTCCTTAAAACTGGAAGTATCTGGATACAGCCTCTTTTCACAGAGTATGTCACAACACCTTTCTCCATCTTTCACAAACACACTTCAGCCCAACGGTTTGGTTTCACTGTTGCTTTAGCAGAGGAAACAGTGAGAGTATTTTAGGAAAAAGTATTTCATACTACCTTGAATTCAGTAACTCTTCCAGGAACTTTTCCACTTTCTGTACCTCCTTTTTCTTCTCAGGAATAAGCTGTTTGCTCTCTCCTAGTGATTCTGCGCTTATTCTTTCTTCCATGGCATGTATCCACAGACCAAGTTTCTTGTGCTGATCTTCAAAGCTACCGAAAAGATAAATACTCCCTTAAAAATATTTCTCAGGTGGAGTATAGTTAGTAAGAAGTTAACTCAGTTCTTTCAATATCCACAAAACCAGGAAAATAAAGCTAGGCATCAATTTCATGCTTCAAAAATAAGAGTTGTACACAAAACATAATTCCACAGTGACTACTAATCTAAAAATATTCAGCAACTCTCTAAAAATGTTCAGCAAATTCATGGGAACTACAGTGAAAAAAGAAGCCTCCAAAATTTAAAGTGACAGTGCTTTAATTTATTACTATATTCAATAAAGGCAGAAAAAAAGAGAAAGCTTTTCCCAAATTCTTATAATGATTTAACCTAAGATTAAAAAATAGGTAAAAATGTGCTTTTAGTCATGTATTTCTCAAATGTTGTGCTTTCAATTTCTCAAACATACCATAACCGGAATCTGGAGCACTCAGAACTCAAAACAAGTTCTGGTCCTAGGTTTGAAAACCTTTTCCTTACATGAAGGCACACCATCTCATCTTGCTGTTTTACCCATTATTGCTACACTAACTTGCTTACACTAACTACGTACATAACTGCTACACTAATGTTCCTTTCAATTAGCAACATTTCTGAATCTAGTTATACCTAAAAATGTTTAACTCCCCAAATTCCAGCCCTAAGTAATAATTTAAGAGTGTTTTCTTTTTAGCTCCTTAGGAAATGTGTCTAACTGGAATGAGGAAGGACAGACAGATGCATGCTGTGTAAAAAGCATAATATCTTCAAATCCTGGAGCAGAACTTGAAAATTCATCACATCTTTTCCTTCCAGGAAGTTGCATTTAAATTACTGAGATCCTAATGGCTGATCTGGGATTGCATGAACTACACAGATCTTCCGCATAGATGATCCTGACCTTCCATTCTTTGACCAAATTAATACCCTTGGAGCAAGACTTGTTGCTTTGTTTTTAGCAGAGAACTTAATTTTCTCTTAAAAATCTCCAAAGGAAAAAAGCAAACAGGACTTAGAGAGGTAGTGGAGGCCCCATCCCTGGAAACATTCAAGGCCAGGTTGGATGGGGCTCTGAGCAACCTGATCTAGTTAGCGGTGTCCCTGCTCACTGCAGGGGGGTTGGACTAGACGACCTCTAGGGGTGCCTTTCAACCCAAAACATTCTATGATTCTATGATTCTATGACTAGAATAACTGGAAATAATTTCAAATTGTGCCCTGTCTTTCTGCAGCTGGACAATTTCATGCAGTCCATCTGTGACTACTGGTATTACTCACCTTCCCAGGTCTGAGGCACAAGCTTCCAGGGCCGCCTTATCATTCAGACACTTGTTGAGGAATTCCTGGAAGTTCTGATTAGACTTCTCTATTTGCTCCTGAATATGGCTCACAACTGGCTTGGGTAAGCAAGCATACAAACTTTCTCCTTCCTTGCAGGCACCATCTAACTTTTTCTGTCCCTCACTAACAGAATCCAGCACACTCTGTGTAATGGAAGAATAGAGTTTAAACATGCAATATTTAATAACTAAAGATAAGCAATATTTCTATTAGAAGTGGTCAGGTTTCCCCAACAAGATGAAAGCCATGTCTAGTTATGGAAAAAAAATCTAAGCAGACAGTTCATATAAAATTTTATTAAGTGGTACTATGATCCAGACAGCTCAGTTTTCCTATTTGGTCCCAAGGTAGTCCTGTCTTTCTCTGGATAATTTAGTCATGTCCTGAAGATGTTCTACATTTCAGGAATTAGGGCTGTTTGCAGTAGGTGTCTGCTATTGGTGTTCTGTCCCATCAAAAACCTACACAGATAAACTTTGACATCGCTGTTAATCTGAAGGACTGAATAAGCAATAATTTAAGGAAAGGTGGGAAAAGGAAAAGAAGAGAAAGAAGGCCAAAAAAAAAAAAAATATTAAAAAACAGAAACAAGAATATTTTAGCTACACATAAACCTTGCAGAAATGAAATTCTGATCTTTTGGAACAGTGAATATAGTTTCCGCTCTATTCACTCTACAGTACATATTGCTGTCTTGAACCATTCTCACATTACTTTTTTGGAAACAAAAACAATAAATATGATGGCATCTACAAATTACTTTAGCGATATAATTGGATACATATAGTTAAATTCCTAATTACTATTTTTTTAAATTTGTTCACTATACCTGCAAGTCACGTAGTTTTGCCTCTATGGCTTTGCTGTCTCCAGACCTGTCAGATGATTCTTTTACTGCAGCCTTCACACCAGAAAACCATTCCTGGAATTCTTGCATAGAATCTTATTTGATAAAAAAGTATAGAGAAGATAATATTTTTTATAAGAAGAGGTATTATCCACAATACTATACAGCTGTCTTGCTCAATTCTTCAGGAACAGTGTGTAGAAGCTAACAGGATGAATTTCATTGCCTTGAACGACCTTGGGCACTGGGATTAGTTTCAAAAAAAGTTAGATGCTTCAACTGTAAACATCTAAATTTGAACAGTCACACTAGGCTCCCCTTTATAGTCAATGGGAAAAACCAGGCATTTTCAGTCTATGATATATCCCGATTTAACGTTAGATAATATCTAGAGTAATATCTTAACATATAAGATTAAAAATTGCCTACTTCTCTCTGTTGACTATCCAGGGAGCCCAGGACATACTTCAGATGGGGACTTTTAAATTATAAACATCTCCATTTGTGTAAATACATCTCTTTACAGGAAAAACGCAATGTATGCAGTAGAGATGTATACTAAAAGTGAAGAAAGGTGGACTGAGCTTGCCTTTCATGAATATTACATTGAATTCTCTTTTTGTAAAATGCTTTGTTTCACAGTACTTATCAAGTGAACATTTGGTAACAGGACTTTTTGAAAGGCAAAAATAAAGTTGTAATTGCAAGTGACATCACTGGAAACTCTGGCAGACTCCAGAGTGATTCACGGCTGTGGGCTAACGGCTCATATTAACAGGCCTGAAGACTCACGGAAGAAATGTTTTTCCAAGGACTCTTGCATGCTGGCCTGTGTTCTGGAACAGAGGTGATTCACAGCTTCATATTTCTTTAATAACGAAGTGACAGTGCCACCAAGAGTTTCCAGCTCTACAGAATGGTATTTGCGACACAGGCTGTTGAGGTTCTCACGGGTTGAGTCAATGCTGCTCTTCTGAAGCTGAAGGTCTTTCTGTGTTTCCTGAAAATGAAGTTACAACACAAACATGACATTTGTGAAGAAACAAAAGAGCCCTCTCTTTTCCTCAAGCATTCGTGCTCCTCCCATATGCTTTTCCCTCCTGTGTTCTTTTGCAAGCCCTAGACACAATGAAGGGAAGAAGTACTGGATCACATTCCCTGAATTTTCCAAGTGAGATGAATCTACAAAACTGAAGAGCAATCACAGAAATGTGAAAAATGCTGTTTCTCATGGTTTACTACTTTATTAAAAAACAATAAATAAAATTCAAGGCATATTGAATAGCAATAGTTATTTTTAGCAAAGTCTGAGGGTGCATGTGAGATGCAGTATGACACTGGTATTTGGTGTGACTTCCGAGTGAAAAGGAGTTTTCATCTGATGAGAAAGGAACATTTTTTTGAAAATTAAATTTGAATTGGCTAGTATATCAACATTAACATGTGCTCAGGCTGAAAAAATCTCCACATGGTTTGTCATGTTGTGATGTACATAACTTTACCAATCAAGAGAGCTCTAGGATGTAGATGGAAGAATTGCTAAATATGAGGATTGAGGAGGATTTCTGAGTTAGAAGTTTGCGTTAAAAATTAGTTCAGTCCAGGATCTTTTACTGTGATGAGTTATAAGTTTATAACTTATATTGCAAGGGAGTCAGTGGACTTGTAAACATGCTGGAGTAATGACTGAAGACTTCAATGTAACAAAACCTGTTCTTGTCACAAAAAAAGACCATATTATTAATTATAATTTTCTGAAAGGTTTGTATAAGGTTAATAGATCAGAACTTTTGTTCATTGGTGGAACTTCTTAAAGAGTATCACTATTGTTTGCTAATATTCTAGCAGTTGTGCAGGTGCTATAGATTATTTCTCAAATGGAAATCAAGTATAATGCTCAGCAAAAACTCTGATAAAAAACCCCAAAGATCACTGCATAAGAAAAAGCATATTCATTTTCTTCAGCACTGACCTTCACTTTATTCAGAGCTTTGGGATCCAGGCTGTGTGCACAGCTTAACAGTGTCTCTTCCACTTCTGTTAACCAGTCTGTCATCTGATCAATAAACTTCTGTAACTGCATCTTCTGAGTACTGAAATCTTTCAGTGTCTCTTTTGCTGTCTCTGACATTTCTTTGGCATGTTCCAACTTCTGCCTCAAATCTGATTCTATAAACTAAAATCAAAATGTTATGTATTAAAGCATTTAAAGAAAACATTTATTATGGTGAATGTTTCTTGAAAAAAATGGAAGGTAGGGAAGTCACACACAGAAATCATTTTGTTCTCTTTACATCTCTAACTAAAGACACTCACATAAATAAAAAATGTCAACCATTCAGGATCAAGTCTTAGATATACAGTAAACCAAAGAAGGGATACTATCTTATAAAAAGCCAGATCACAAACTGTTGAAGTTATTATCTGCTTCTAAAAAAGTAAACTGTTGATCTTTTTCCTTTACTAATTTGCCATATATACAGAATGTGACCTAAACACAGCTAGCTCCATAAAAAGAAATATCAATTGGTGAGACTTAAGAGCACTGAGGCTTTAAGTATCTCAGGATAAATTTGAAGAAAATACAAAAAAAAGTTAGAATATTGCCCATTAACCTGTTCAAAGACAGCAATATGTGAAATTATAGTACATGTTAGCTGTGCACATATTACTAATAAAAAGTAAATAGAATCAGTCATAATAGGGTAATATTTATAAATGAGAAATTACTGAAAATTCTATTAAGGAATCTTATCTTAGAATATGAGCTGATCATACTGTAGCTTACTTATTTAGCATTTGAATATTGGCAAATAATTAGGGGATTTAAGCTTAGTTTGTGAAACTTTATTTTCAAATTTGCATTTATATATCAACCACAATTATTTCATTGTATTGATTTAAATTTTTTATTGTATTTATCATATTTAGTAGTTGGAAATAGGTGTGTGTTGGTTAACAGTGATATTCTGCAAAATAATTTGTTCTAAGTTTAGCTCTATAAGCAGACAGTTATTTATTATGAAATATATGATTAAACCTGAATTTTCTGAATGTCTCACATGAAGTAAACAATCTGGGAGAACATAAGCATTTCCATATAGTTTGCACATTTTTATACTACAGGGTTTTTGACCCATAGCTGAGTGGTAATTAGGTGTATGGTCACAGCAAAATGTGGACAAGACCTGAGTGTTATACTAAGTTCTGTTAAAATCTGATAAATGGCTTTGAAATAAATAACTATCAAGATATTTCCCTGCCTATGGAAATCACAGAAGCCAGGTTATCCTTTAAAACTTCTGACACTGAATGTGAATAATCTCACACAACAATTTCAATTTGAAATCAAACATCTAAACCAGTCATACTTTGGTTTTGCATCTTCCTTAGAACATAAAAAATAAGGACCCAGCCAATAGTAAAAGTCAACATCTCACCTTCAGTGTTCATATTTTACCCCTCTCTTGTAACAGCTAGTTCAGGGCACTAAAGAATACTTTTGGTTTGATAAAGCAAATGCACGTATTTTACTGCATTATAATTAAAGAGGCAAACTGTGGATGCACTCACATAGGATGAGGCTTAATGTTGTGCAGTGCAGAGAATATCATCGGTCTCATATCTGATCAGCTACTTTACAAACTATTTACTCTATTTTGTTTTGGTAAAAAGTACTTTTACAACTCTAATATTCAAATACTTTATGGCATGATTTATTTAGAAAAAGGCAAAGTTAACTGAAGAAATATGAACAAAGAATAGATGTGATATATATAAATAATGATATATCTGTCACCTTGAAAGAAAAAGGCAGTACAGGAGAGACAGAAATTTCAGGAGGAGTTTCTTCTTAGTCATTTGAGCACAGCCTGTGATTGCCAATATCTTTATTTTACCTGGAGATCTGCAGGAGGCTCTTGACTATGGGTGAGTTCTTTGAGTTCTGAAATTTTGGAACTAAGCTGCTCCAACTTCAGTTCTTGATCCTTGACTTCAGACTGTAAAAGAGATGTGGTCAAAATTTCATATCAAACTACAAGAAGGTTTTAGACTTTCAGAAGGATGCTCCATCAATTGCAAAACCAAAAGAAAATGTAAACAAAGTTTAGCAACCAGAGAGAAAACAGTTGTTCTGTTAGTTTTATTCTCTAAAAATCTCCCATCTCTTTTCCTTTATTAGACTCAGTTCAGAGATTTTTTTCCCCTCCATTAAAATAACCACATACATTTTTAGCATTTAAAATGCACTAACAGCTTTAGTTTCTTAAAGTGGCTGAATAAAGATGGGAATGTCATTGTTTACTCGACTGGAAAAATCTGCTGTGGTTGTTAGGTTTGACTTAATGGCATGCAGAGCATAATACATGTGCTCTCTGGTTTTTATTACAAGGAAGTGAGCTCTTGGAAAAAAATTAGACACAGAAATAAATTTTAACCTCAAAGGGGAATTAAAAAATGCTGCTATATACGCATTGACATATCTGGACCTTGTATTTACTGTGGTCATGTAGATCCAAGTTATAAAGAAATATTCTACTTATTAAAAAATAATAGCAAAGTGAAAGAGAAAACCATAATTTGTATAATTGTAGTTCTGAAGTATTAGGCAAGTAATTGGTGTGTGCATCCTATTACTCAAACTTTCTTTTCTAAAAAATTCAAACAGATCACTCCAGTTAAAAAATTGGACAGTGGATTTCAGGATTAAATCGCTGCACTTAACATCTGCCCTGAATGGGAGAAGTTCAGGTGGGCCCAGAATAATCCTCAGGGGGCTTTTTGTGCTAGGGAGGATATAATATTAGGTGACTGATCAAGAAAGGGACCACTGCTATGGACCATATAAAAGCTAGACTGATTATTTCTGTCAATGCTCATCTATTTCTGACTGCTGAAATAGCAGGACCCTTCTGTCAGTGAATTGCCTTTCTTCTTGCCTTTGCAAAAGAAAGTGCAAAAAAAGTATTATGGACTACGCATTCTGTGACTTCAAATGTACACACAGTGCTCAAGTCTTCTGCTATTCTGGCCCTCCTGTGAATCAGGTACACCTGTGGTTTGGGTACTGGCTGCTCTTGTTCCACATCAGTTTTAATAGTGATGAATTTAGGTGGTCTGATTACTATACTAATCAGAAAGACATGAGATAAAGCTTGTCTGACCAAAATACAGATCTAGCACCATTTCATATTCTATCATACTACTTGTATATGTTCACTGTGCATCTTCTTAAGGACATAATTTATTTCAAATGAAGTAGAGTATGGCTCATTCTATGGTTAATCTGCTGCATATTTTAAGCCAATAGAGGCAGAATGCGCCGTGAACACTGGCTAGATTTCTAGAACAGTTTAATGCTATCCAGAAAAGAAAGACATCACCTTATTAAAACTGTTAGAGCTTGACATTAAAATTTGCCCTCCAGTCCTGCATATCTTTTTTATTGTCTGAAGAATCTACCTTCTTAGATGAGATTTGAGAAATTACTACTTTTTTCCCTAACTTCAGTTGAAGTTGTCTAAAATCTCCATCAGTTTATACTGAAACAGTTCAGTCCAATGCCATGCTTTTTGAGATTTTTGTCCTTGTAAGAACACATTGTCAATGTATTGCGAGAGCCAAAATAACTGCAGAGATTATCTTTAGTAAGAGACGTGCCATTCTTGTTTCTGTCAGAAGCAAACAGCTTCAATAAAGGTCTGGAACGCTGTCAGCTAGCTGTTGGGTTAGCGGTACCACTGGTTGAATGGGGGACATGGTGGTCTACAACAGCACAGCCTTATCACTTGAGATTTTGATCCAGAACTTTTTTATCACTGATTTATGGGTAAGCACCTGGAAGTCTTTCAGGAGGACCTCCATTCTCTGACTGTTACTCAAGTTGCTGATGCCTTCATTCAGTTGAGAAATGCACTTATTGCACCATCCATCCATTTCATCTCCAGTTTTTAGGATGTCATCCCATAGAGACAGGCTTACACCCAGCCGGTCGATGTTGTCTTCAATCCTTTCAGACACCTTTTAGGAGAGGAGAATGTATAAATGTCATTCACAAACTAATTTTAGATTTCTTTACTTGCAGCCAGTTCTAAGACAACTGCAACATAAATAATTAGTAAGCCTAGGCAAAATAATTTTCTTAGACTTAGGTCTAATTTCTGAATTCTAATTTCAATTTAGTTAGATCATAAAATTAACAAAAATGGGTTTTAGGCTGTTTCTAAAAATTTGTGTATTTTTGAACTGGAAAGGAGTTTTGCGTTCAAATAAACTTTATCTTTAAAAACAGCTGCATTTATCTTTCTTATGTAATGTAGGAATTTTCTAATAAAGCAGCACAAATATGAAAATGTAAAATATTAACTTTTGTATTATGTTTCTCTGCTATAATGTTGTCTTTATCATATTCATGCTTTTATGGTGTAACAATACGATTTACTGCCTAATTTATTCAGTCCAATTTGCTTCAGTTAAGTAATACTGGCATACATTAGGTGAGAGTACAATCCAAATTTATACTCAGAAGTGTGCACTGAGCAAATTTATACTAGTAATATTCATACATTATTATAAGACATCGTTTTAAATATATCAAATGGATATCACAACTTTGTATGTACAAGGGATGCCAAATCCCTATGGATTGACCCTTTGAGACATACTTCAAAGTAAACTTTGCTAAATAATTGCACTCTAAGATCCTAAGAAAATACTAGTACTGTAGCCTTAGCCCAAATTCAGCGTATAAACACCAGACTCTTACATCAAGCCATTTGTCCACTGTACAGTTCATATCTGTTTTTAACGCAGTGGAGTCGCAGTTACGCACTCTTTTCAATTCTGCTAACAAATGTTTTCCTTTATTGGTGAAGGTGTCCAGGTCTTTTTGTTTATCACTCAGATCATTCTTGGCAGCTTCATGCTGTGAACATAAATATTTACTTGTTTAATGGAGCCTTGAAGAAAGAAAGAAAGATCCAGTTCTCCAGGTATCCGTTCCTAGCCCTGTGGTATATGTTATGTATTTGGTAATTCTCATTCAGCACACCATCTAATATTTAGCTACGCCACAAAATACAGAGCGACTGACATGGTTTTCTCATGAGCATAATCAAATAGTATGATTGTTCTTATAAATAAAGCACACAAGTGGGAATAATAAATTCCTAATTTTCCCCACTTGGTAACCAGCTGTCTTTGGGACTTAAGGCAATTTTTTAATTATTATTCATTTTATTCTTCAGACTCTACATATCTAAAATTGAATAATAAGAACCCATCATTGACTAACTAGTATCTACAATCAGTTCTGGAATTACAGCAGGGTAAACAGAGGGTGTTGCAAACAAAATTTAGCATTGTAAAACCTGTCACTCCTAGATACTCTGGAAAACAATAGTACAAATGTGTTCAGAAAGGAATTAGACAAAA
>NW_009260493.1:258406-266861 GCF_000687185.1 Egretta garzetta
ACAACATACTGAGAAAGGATCACAGCAAGCATCTAATACTTTAACCAGTATTACAGATCAGCATTAGAGATAAGCTACTAATCTGGATGCAGTATGGCCATGTGGCTGTGCCTGCTTTATTATGTTAGGACTTGTGCACAATATTTATTATGCTCCAACTCCTTCAGGCCTAGATGCGGCCACTGTTTTAGCAAGGAATTCTCCACAGCCCAAGGCTCACATTAAGGAGAGAAATCATATGGCAGTTACACGCATTTCTTTGTTAGACTGGCAAGCTCTGTTCTGGCTTTCAGTTCTAGTTAAAATGTCTATTAAAAAGAGGCCATAAATACGCACTGTTTAGAATGAGGCTTATACAGATCTGACTGAAGAATTTTGAATGAAGAGCTTCTAAATGAAATTACCCTCCAAATGAATGGAAAGAATTGAACTCAGAACTGTTTTTCCTGACAGGCTGATGGAGAGCAGAATTTAGAATTTTAGAAATACTATCCTAATATAATAATATACTATAAAAATGGATGGAATGCAGGGATCCAAATTCCTTATATCTGCTCAATGGAAAGAGACAAGCATAAGAGTTGCACACATCAGAAATGTGTGCAATTCGTTTTCTTTTGATGACTTTTATCAATTCAAAAAATTACCCAATATGGAAAAATATTGAAGTTGTTGTCTGGAAATATCCTCTTATACTATGATAGGAATATATTCTTGAGGTATTTTACATAAATAGTAAATAACTTATGCTTTCCATATAAACTGAACTTTGTATTTCTAGGTGTTAAAATTATAACTAGCAACAATCAAATACACATTAATGGATCTCACCAAAATGTTGAAAGGACTATATTCTTTCATCATCAGAATCAGTACAATTTAAACCCTGAATGTCAGTGTGACAAAATTTGACAGTAAATTCAAGGAACTTTAAACACAGCTCAAGGGCACCTTTCAAACAGAAAAATCCATCTAAATCAAAGATCATTTAAATCCCTCAAATGAAAATATATGTAATTACCTTTGATAAAGTTCGCCTGACATCTTCATGATCCTTCCAAATGGATTTGATCACAGAAGCGCTGTCAGCGCTCTCTATGACTTTCACTACTGTTGACTTCAAGCTCTGATATTCCTTCATCAGATCAATAAGAATACAGGACTGTTCCTTTCTGTAATGTGAAAAGGCTGTGTTAACACCACTTGCTGTCATGTTTCAGAAGGAAACAGAATGTGACATAGTGAATCACCATGGGAAAATCAAGGTGCAGTGCTCAACATGTTTTGGGCAGCCAAGGAAATACTAATATTTAGGTTTTACAAATCACTGTGGATCCATACATCACAAAACATCTTGCCGAAGAGACAGTATCCGAAGCGCCATCTCAGATACCCAGGTATCTCAGATATTGCCATCAGATATCAAAGCAACTGACTTGAGTAAAAGAAAGACTGAAACTGGAATTCAAGCTTCTCACTTCCTATGTTTAGCATCTTACTGACTGGAAACCACACTATAATGATGCTGGCATTTGCAGCTCATTTTTTTAAACTTGTTTCTTTAGCATGGAGTATGTTTTTGAGTAAAAGAAGCAGAAGTAAAGACTAAAGAAATGCAAGATAAGTCTGACTATTTTGTCCTCCAATTGTCAGACACATGCTTTCAGGTCTAAAACATTACATTCAACTTACCTGTCATTCTGCTGAGAACAGAATAACCTGCTGCTAAGAACAGGCCTAATATTTTTTTCCACCCACTCTCCAGAAAAGCCTATTTCTGCTCAGGCAATGGACAGAAGAAAAAAAACCAAAACTATTCAATCCATTCCTATACTGAAGAGAAAGAAGGAAGACTAATATTTGGGATATGTTTAGTTGTAGAACAGTGTTTGCAATTAAAGGAATTTGGGAAACATGACATTGCCAAGAGAGGTGATCGCTTTAGGAGCTTCTCTGAATGCTCCAGAGCTCTCCAAAACAATCAGGTTCATGAAGGTCTAAGATTGTGTCTATATGAGAAAGAAAATAGTTCAAAATAATTAAAATTTAAAATAATGTTAATTTTTGTTTAAATTATTAATTTATGTTAGACATGAATCACAAGGCACCTGAGTTTTAGGTATAAAGATGGCAACAACTACCCTAGTATGGACAACTCATTTCCCCTCAATAATGCATCTATAATGCAGGGACAGCTATTTTATGTTTTCTTCACTACCAGGATGGTACTGTCTAGCTTCTGGCACATGTATGCAGAAATTACTTGGTTTACTATTATTAAGGACTTCTAGAGGTAAGAAGAACAGGTTGCAGCAACATGCAACATGAAATAATGTATTAACAGCAGTGCTGAAGAAAAAGGAGCGATGGATGTTTTTAAATAAAGTTATCCTTTTCTTCCACTTAGTTCAGATTTATACATCTCTTAAAAATGCAGTAGAAAACCAGACTGAATTCAGCTGGAAAAAAAACCACCAGAAATGCAATTCATGTAGCTGTGCATGCTTTCAAGAGGGAAATAATGCACAGATCTGGTTAGGGGGCAGCATATTTACAAAAACCTGTATGGTGTCAGTCAAGAAAATAGAATGGCAGTACAGTTTATAAACCAAAGGGGAAAAAAACCATTTTTCAGCACAAATGAAATTACTGAAAAATGAAATTGCATATGCCCATTGAAGTATTAGCCAGGCTAAGAACTATTTTGCTTCTGCACTTAAGACAAAATTGATGTACATTGAGGATGATATAGTACTGAATGAATCTAGCACTTAATTTTACCATGGAAATTTTAACAAGAAAGTGTGAAGAAGTTTTCTTCAAGACGACGAACAGGCAGCTAAGACAAAGAAAAGGGTAAGATGAAACTTTAGTTTCTTTAGTTCCTTTCTTTATCAACTTTCATTGATATACAAAACTGTCTTATATCACTGATTATGCACTAATGATTGTTCTGAGCCTGGTCCCTTGGACAGACAGAAAGACTTAAATCTAAGAATGATTTAGGACCACTGAATATAGGGTTGTCAGAAACACATATCCAATAGAGAAGGAACTCTCCGTGCTAGAAGGAGAGTATGTGCTAGTTGGAATGATAGTGAAATCTCAATGGACATTTCTTATCTTTCAGGAGAGTAAACAATAGCATGCAACTAAAAGCCCAGTAGATCTATAAGTACTGTCCTGAGGACCTATCTGTGGCTTTATTAATAGTATAATTACAACTGGTACAAATATCCTGGTTTATGCTGTGATTTATCTTCTACTCAGTATTTAACATAAAAGCCCTGTTTTTTATTGGGAGTAATGTGGCAAGACGACACTAAATGTAAATAACTGGGTCTCTTTCCCCCACTAAAAGAATCCTGTCCTTTCTCACCTGAAGTCTAAGATCTACTTACTTTTCATGTATAACTTTCTTGGTGTCCTCCCACAGAGATTCTAAACGATTTATCTCTTTGTCGATCTCAGGAGCAAGTGTAATATCTTTCTGGGCTATTTGTTTTGCTTTGTCCATGAGCCACTGGAGTTCATGCTGGTGAGAATTCAATTCTTCATCTAACTGGTTAAAGATCCTCAATCTGCAAGTTAAAAAGCAGGTTTCAAATTTACTTATCTTCACTTTTTTTTTGTAAGAGAAAAGAGAAGACAGGAAGAACGAAAAAGTTGCTGTGCATAAGTCACTGTGCATAAAGTTCCCTTATTCTAACAGTATCTTCAGAAAACAAAGTGTTATCTGGATTTTTTTTCTGCCACAAATGGGCTCAGAATGTGATTTTTCTGATACATATACAACTATAAAATTATATAGATACATATATACCTTCACCTCATACAGTGACTTGGAAATATACTCAAATATTTAGTTTAATACTTTATTATAGTAAGTGTTTTCAATTCCTTCAGCACATGTAGCCTTCAATTCTGCAAGAGTAGATATGTTATATGGGATTTCTAATAGCTGTTTGAGTTTGGATTCATTCAGACAAAATAAATTTCTGAGACAAATATTTTCTTGACTGTTCATTCAATATAAAAGATTAACGGGACTTGCTAAGTGCTCTCCCTCCTTCTAAACATCTCACTTACCTACAAAATTTTATTAAGTAGATATATGGACTTATATATGCCTGGCAAGAAATAAAGTACCCAGGCAGATAACTCACACATGCCTCCAGTGCATCATAAAAAGTCTAGAGACTGCAAGCAAATGAAGAAGTGCCACTCTCAAGCATTAATATTGCTTTACCTTTGCTGGAGGGCTTGTAGTGTTGCCTCCGTCAGGCCTTCCTTGTCAGCCTTTTCCTCAGTATCTTCAATACTCTTCAGTAGCTGTTCTTTACGTTCCATGAAAGATCTTCGCAAGGCTGCAAGAGCTTCTGCCTCACTCTGTTTGGTTCCCAGTAGGCTTTGAACTGCCTCCAGTTCCAAGCACAGATTATCCACCACAGCCCTGCAGGAGATCCTCTGCTCGGAAGTACTGTGTTTTAGATGATACTGGGCCTTAGTAAGGGAACCGTCCAAACTGATGGCAACAGATTCCAGCCTGTTAAGATCTTGAATAACATCATTGAATTCCTTCTCCAGTAATTCAGATTTAGCTTTATCCATATTTCCTGTTTTCTCCACTGTCTGCCTCAGCTGGTGGAGCACTCCTGACGCAGCACTATGGAGCTCCAGGAATACCCGCAGCTGATCCAGAGCCTCTTGTCTTTGGCAAGTTATTTGACTTGCCTCCTGGAAGATCTGAAAGCAATCTTCAGTCTTTCCCTGCAATGTCTGCTGGTCCTCTGGGCAGCTGAAAGAACACAATTTATCTACATGTTCCTTCAGACTTTGTAACTCCTGTTTCTTACTTTCGACTTCCATTGAGTGGTTCTATGGGAAAGAAAGAAAATAAGGCTGGGCTTCTTCTTCCAATCAAAAGCTCAGAAAACATTTTAGTACTAAACTTACAAGCAAAACAAGTACTACTGGGGGGCGGGGGGATGTCAGTTAGAACAGTTCAGTGTTACAATTTTGCTTTAAACTGGTCAAAGAACAGAAATCTGTATGTGACTGCAGCAGTGTATCAGTTTTCAAAAAAATAAATGACCTCATGCTAGTTTTAGCTGTATATTTAGCTGAATGCACTGTACAATTTCTCTGTCTTTAATATTTACATCCAAAAGTTTACCTTATTGTGAGATGCAGCTAGTTGTTGATCAGCTGTGTTTATCTCTGAAGTGGCTTGTAGTTCAGCAAGAAACTGCTTAATCCAGTCTGAAAACCTGAGCAGGAGCTCATCAAACTGCCCGTGCTCAGCAACAAGAGATTGAAGGAAGTTGATCCTATAGGATGTCAGATGTAAATATGAAAGCACTTGATGTAAATTAATCACTTCCCATAATCAAAACCACAGCTGACTGGACAGCATTAAAATCAGTGCCAGGTGGGAGGAAAGAAGGAAATGTTAATTTATGTTGCAAATGTGATGACTGCCGATTTGATTTCTTTACTGGGGAATAATATAATACTTGAAAGTACCAGTTTGGCTCTTTCCTGCTTCCACTGTTTTATTCATATCAGCTGTTAGAAGTGCCCCAAACAATCAAGGCATGTTCTTCAACTTTTATTCATGGGGGTAGTTGCAGCAAAGAGAATGATACTGATGGAAGCTAAACTTCAATTTTCAGACATAGCAATTCTGTTTGCCCTGTCATCTGCGACACCACATGTAAGGTGAGATTCTCATTAATTTAGGCAGTGGGTGAGTAGCTGTATGCTGAACTACCACTGAAGTAAGGGAGGGTCAAGCCTGCTCAGAGGAACACAGTTCAAAGGAGGAACGTGCCCAGATGAGTACTCAGCACCTAGCAGAATTAAGCTTCTAAACATTGACCTTAAAAAGGGCCTTCTCTTTTACCTTCCCATTTCCCTTAGAAATTTCTCTAGATAATTTTCAACATGAAATACTTTGTAGGAGATCATTACATTGTAAAACAATAATATTGTTAAAGCATCTAGAAGATGATGTCTATTATTTAAGCTCCTTTACAAATAGTAAAATATGTATGTTCATCACCAAAACAAATGAAATCCAAATATACAACATACACTTTCAAAAAAGAAGACAGTGTTCCTGAACCTAACATGAGCCAGCAGCCTAACAATTGAGAATTTATAGTATTTATGGCAAATGAAAGCTTCAAAGTGGGTTTAAAGAGATAATAGTGTGGCTTTGCACAAGATAAAGCATATAACTGAAAAAAATGAAGAGCAGATATTACAGATTTTGGAAAAAATTTAGGAAGTTACTTGGGAAATTATAACTGAGGAAATGCAACATTATCTTAATTTCCTGCCCCACATTCATTCAAACAGAACTCTTCTATCAAAAAAATAGGGAGAGATTATGCCAAAAATAGAGCATGATAAACCTGTGGGATTCCTCACACACCATTCCTTGGAGCTTGGAGGTTCAATATGAATCTTAAACCTTTGTTACCCTAATGGTAACACTGTAAAAAACTATGTTTCAGGATTGGGAATCCTCATCTGGATATTGTTTACTCTCATTTAACATATAAAAAACATTCTGAAGCACAAACCTTTTATCAACAGTTTGTGGTAAAGCTTTCCACCTCTCATCCAGCTCTTCAAATTTTTCTTTTATTGTTTTCATGCACTTTTTTGAAGCTGTTGGGAACAGCGACTCATTTAACTGTAACAGGCTCGCATAGGCTGAAGCATGGGATTCAATATCTGCTCGCAGATCCTGGGAAAACAATGGAATGTACAGCCTTTAGAATAAATATGGCATCATATTATGCAAAATAACAAAAATAATAAAAAATCAGTTAGGAATTTCCAGTACATGTCTTTGAGACAAGTGAATGGGCACAGTTAAATCCTTGGAGGAATTGAGGTCTATTAGGACAAGCAAGTACCTCTCAGTCAGCTAAATCTGCAACTGTAATTCATTAAGGATTCACTGAAGTTGAACAAAGTGTGACCTTTCCACTTTCTACTGTATGAGGAAAGTGGCTAAAATCAAGACTAAGTTTTGCAATATATTTTGTATGCAGCAATAGAGTTGTGAGGAAAAGTCACAAACTGGCCCAAAGAAAAAAACAAAACCCAAAATAATTTTCCTTCTCTTTAGTAATATTTAAAACTGAAATTATGGTCTCATTGGCTTCATGGAGGGTGTAGAAGACGCTACATTTGGCCAACTGCTTGATATTAACCTAAAAACAAACAGCAAAAATTCCAAGGGAAGGCATACTTTAGAACAGGATGAAAGTCTTGTGTTTTAAAAAAATAAATCAGAAATCAGACTTTCATTGTGAATTCAAAACCTTTGAGTATTTTGTCATCTGAGCAACTTTCCTCACATGCAAAAGAAGGAAAGTAGCATTGTCTAACAAAGGAATTAGGAATTCCTCTAGAGAAGAAACCCTCTGGCAAGCAGACCAATGTCCTTCTTTGACAGATAATAGGATATACTAGGGCTTTATTCTTCTTGAGCTGGTATATTATATTTGTAAACAACATTCTTCCTGTCATTTTCTTGTCTTTGATGAATAACAACAGTGATAATGTAATACTTCCCTAGGCCATTTCAAAACCTAGAATCAAGTGACTTGTCAGACTATAACTGAGCAAGTCCACCCTTTAAAAGACACAGAAAGAAACCAGAAAATGTAGGGAGACAACCTTTCAGTTGAAACATACCTGCAGTGACTGCAGTTCACCTTCCAGCTTAACTCTGTCAGCAGAAACATACTGCTCTGAAGGACTGGCTGTAGCTTCACACCCCTCCAACCAGCTCAGGAAGGCAGACAGGTCTTTCTCTTGCCTAACAAAATCACAACGTAGAATTACCAACTCAAGCCATCCCCTTGGTCTCACACACTGACCGCGGGAAGGTCTCTGCGTCCATCATAACAGATGTGCGAGTCTACTCACTTCTGCCACTGAGCCAGAAGAGTCTCCAATAAGGTCTGTTTCTCCTTAGCATTTTCTAGCACCCTTTCATATTTTTGCTGTAATGCTGTAACCTCCTGAGCAGCTTTTTCTTTGTTGGCCACTTTTCGGGCACAGGCTGAGAGAGAGGCCAGAGGGTTGCTCAGTTTTTCCACAGTATGACAAAGGTCCTAATGAACATGTAAAAGAAACAGAAGTCACACACGTGAACAACAGAGCTATGGTAATGATGGCGCGAAAAATTCTGTACTTTTACTTGAAGTTTGAAGCAATGCTACATCCACCAGATCATGAAGTCATTGCACAGCTTGCATTTCACTCAGATCTATCCTAGACACACATGTCCCAAGCATATCAAGCAATGGGCTTGTAGTGGGGAAAGACTTTCCTAAGAACAGCATTAAAGAAAAAACAGTCAGCAGCAAAAGGGTCAGATCTTCTGAATGGGTGTGTGACACAGCATAATCGTGGAGGGAGAAGTTCCAAG
>NW_009260493.1:266887-275287 GCF_000687185.1 Egretta garzetta
GTAGGGCAAAGCTCCAAATTCCCTAACATCTGTCTAAGAATTGCTCTAATTTATACATATACAGGAAATACAAAAGCTCACTCCAATGTGTGAGGACTGCCAGACATGCAGCCCGTGTCATGGCATGAGAGAGGTAGGGAACAGTTACTGTGAACTTCTGTCAGCATTAGCCAAAGGTCTTTTTCATGGAACTGGCATCTGATGTTGACTAGACTTTCCAGTGTTGCCATTTCTAGAGAGCTGGGAAACTTTTCATATGAAAATGACTGAAATATAGTGCAGTGAGTTAGAAAAGCACAAAATGAAATGGATTTAAGACCACTAAGGTTCCAACTCACAGGTGTGTGATAGTAACAGTAGTAATGGTTATAATTACAGTCATGAAAGAAATCATACATAGAAGGAAATGTGAATTATACAGCAAGAAGCTGTTGATGTTTAAATTCAATAACAAAAAATAATTTCACATTAAGGCATTGAAACATCATGATCCCATAGACTGGACTAGAGTTTACAATAGCATACTCAGCATATTCATAATGTTTAAAAGCCAATAACGATAATGATTATATGTGCTGTCTGAATAAATTCTCCATATGAAAAGTATTTTTCCTCAAGTATCAACCTTTTTTGTAGCAGACAGGACAGGTCTTCCTCGCATACAGCCTTTGCAAGTAATTACCACTAAGTTCAGAAGAAATTATACGTATTTTACTGCAAGAAAAATATGACTAAAAGTTTTTGCAATATTTTCTTAGACAGGAAGGCAATGACTATTGTGGGAAGAACACTTGTAGATACAGACAAAAATGCTACACCAAATTTGCTGAGATTTGGGATTTTTTGTAGTTTGAATATCAATCCAATATTTGTTTTCCTCTTGTAATGGACTGAATCAAATGTCCAAACGCCCATGGATTTCTGGCATTACAGATAAAAAGTTTATCAGTTAAAACTCCATCCAGTCTCTGCATTGTCCAAGAAAAACTTCCAAGGAGATTGGTTTTATTATTTATTTTTTTAAAATCACAGTTCTCTACACCAACACCCAAGTTTCATGAAAATCTTTAGGGAAAAATGTTTAACAGACATGTTCTTTATCTTCTATTTTTCATAATGTTTTAGACGCATAAAATTAAAAACAAGAACCTGAGGGATTAATTCATACTTTTAGGCTTTCCTTTATCTGGAGCGGCGAAAAAGCTCTCCAAGCCTGTCTGAAATGGTGAGAAGAAATAGCTGAGGAAGCCTGCTTACGCCTTCCCTGGGGCTGCCCACCCCAACAGGCAGCCCTTGCCTCCTCCTGCCTCCCCCCTGGGCTGTGTGGCATCAGGCAGCCCCTGGTTTGGAGGTTACTGGCATTTCTCTGAAGGTCAGCGTGGCACCGTTTCCCTGGACTCGGTGGCAGGGATCGTCAGCTCACCGTGCAATCCTGAAGGGCTGTGTACGTTGCTGCTGCTGAAGAGCATGATGCGAGAGGCTCAGCTAGCTTAGCTTCAAATTCAGACACTACCCGTTGCACCTATGAAGAAAAGGCAAACCAGAGAGTCTAAAAGCAGCAGGAAATACATAAATGATGCTTTAAATAATATCTTTTAAATATTTAGTGCTAAGAGAATACTATAGCCTAAGCTTACATAGTGCTGAGTGCCTTCTGAAATTAAAAGATGCCAACTGCGTTCAGCTCCTTGTGACTGGGGCAATAATAATACTTAAATTATCTTCCTTATGACCTACTAACAACCCAAGATTGAAGCTAAAGTGTTTATAAGAAGTATGAATGTGGTTTATTAGTGCAATAGCCAGGAGAATCACTTAGGTTTTCTAAAAGACAGCATAATTTTTTGCACGTGTATATTTTAGTGTCTTCCTGAACCCGCCTTTTAAGTCATTCAAAAGACAAATTTACATATAGAGGCATTGCGATTACCTCACAAGTCTAATAATATATTCTAGTCCATCCTACTATAATATGAATTTTATATTCAATTTTGGAAAAAAAAAAAGAGTAATTTATAAATTGCTGCATTGTCTACCTCTTTAAGACTTTCTTCATATTTCTGCTGTGCTGATGCATTCCCTGTGATTGTTCCTTCCAGTCTCCGTGCATGATCTCTTAGCTCTTCCCAATACCTTTCCACCTGAGTCAGTTTTGCTTTAATATGGGCACATTCTCCAGAGGTAACGAACTGGGAAAATGACTCGGCTTCCTCTTCTAGTTTTGAGATTCCAGTTATTTTACCATCTATTTCTTTATTAATAACCTAAAATATAAAGTAATAGTAAATAAAGAAGCACAACAGTTTTTTATTTTAGTAATTAAAGCAGCACTATATTTTTTTAGTTATCAGAATAATATTATCTACTTCCTCTTTTACCTGAGCTACTAGTATTCTTCATTAAAAAAGTAAGAAAGAGGAGAGTTCATTGACCACTTAAAATAATTAGTTATAAAAGTTTTTAATATGCCCTGTAAATTCCCTTTTTCTTCTTGGCATTAGCACTGGAAAAGATTTAAAAGCCAGCCTGCCCTAAAAACAGTGTCTATGAAGATGAATTAGAATCGCCTGAAGTGTGTATTTTCATAAGAAGACAAGATGGTTCATATTTTAGCATCTCTTAATTCACAGGAAATTAATACACAATTCTCTTAAAGACTCAAAATAAATACAAGATGAAAAAAAGTGTGAAAACAATATTGTTAAGGAGCTGAACCCTGACAGTTGATTACTTGTGTTTAACGAGTTTTCAAGCACTTACAAAATAAAACATGCTATGATTTGAAAACCAATAGAGATTGTTTTAATTTTCTAATTTAAAATTTGATGGTATAATAAAGAATAAATTAAACTAGATGATGAGGTAGGTTGAGTGTGCCCTCAGGCAGAGGAACCACATTACAGTATAGATAGGAAATTATGAAAAAAAGAGTGATAAAGGCCTTCGGTACTTTTCAGCTCTCTTCTACGTCATTTAGTAAGTGCATAAAGACAAACTAGCACTGGCTTTACATTTCATCAGCTGCATGACAGCAACTGTCTCCTATTTTTTTGCACTTGTTTTTATTGCAAATTGGAGGCAAACCCGAAAGCTACAAGATCCAAGACAGAAACTTATGGTGTTTCACGTTCAGTGGCTATTTATTCAGTAAGCATCAGTGAACTTGGAAATGAGATTTTTTTCACAACAGAATTCTTTCAGTTTCTGCTGATGCAGCAAGTCGATGGAGCTCTTCTCAAAAGCAGTGAAAAAACACTCATTGGGAGGGAACTGAAAGAGCCACGAGTGCTCTTTGAAACAAAAATAGCCAATAGCATATATATGATATATGACATCAACCAAAAACTTCCTTGAAAATGCACTCTCAAAAGCATATGGAACACCCACCTTCTGCTATAATTGTGATAAAAATACGGTATCTTGCTCGCCATTAAAGCTCAGGAGTGGCTTACTGCAACATTCAGAGTCGAGACTTAGCAGGGTGACAGTACAGAAAAATATGTGGTGCTGTAAGCATTTATGGTGTCTCTTTATGCAATATATTCTGAATTAATTCAGATTATAAAATATCTTTTTTGTATGAGAATATGGTGCTGAGGAAAGATACCGGATTTGCAGCCCTGAAGTTGAAATTATCTAACAATGCAGCAGATACAAATGAGGCAGCGCTTTTTTACTCCCACGCTATTCTGTTAAATTCACTCAGTTACATAAAAGAAGGTGGATAATTGAGGCCTTCAAACTCTCACTGAGTCTGCCACCAATGGTAACAACTTGTGATAACTGTCATTTTGTCCACCAGGAATTTCAGAGAAATGCGTAGGTGAAAATCTGGCTCTGCTGAAGTCAGTGGGGTTTTGCAATCAATGTCACCAAAAGTAGGATATTACCACTATGCATGAGAGTTACATTCAGCTGACCCCAGGTATTTTATCTGGTCAGCCAAAGATATCAGGGACACAACATTATTTTGTGTGTGTGTGTGTGTGTGTATTTGCCTCATATTGCAAGATTCCTTACTAATATATTGTACTAGGAATTAGGATCTAAGTATGCTGATCAGCGTTGTGGCACATACTAACTCATGAGGAAACTCACAACAGAACATAACCAATCCTTCAAAATCAGGCACAAAGCAATGCTGCTCAAGACCTCCAGCTATGTCCATGTATCGGAGGTTAGATGATTCATTTCACATATCACAGTTCATAAAGCTGGTTTGTTCATCTGAATTACAATGATGTTCCCTAAGCTTTATCTGGAGGATTTTCTTTGCTTTATGTCTGTTCACTCAGGCATTTATAAAAACTAGCCTGCTGACCATTTTCTTTCTGTTGTGATGTTTAAATTAAGAAGGCTTATGTTGGCATGTAAAAATTATCTGCATATAGCATATAGCATCTTGCTATAGCGAGGAATGGCCTGTCTGGGAAATTAGCTTGAATGGATGACTAGGGCTTAACTAGGCTCCATTTACACAGACGAGAGCTGTTGTCACACTGCAATGCAATATTAATATCATTTGATGCACTTACTTTCTGTCTTAAATATTTGAACTCTATCTAGCAACTACTGAAGAGTACAGCTACAGGACAGTGTATGCCAGTGGAATAAATGCACATATATTATTTCACAAGGAAACGGTTTTTGAATTGCTGTGGCAATGAAGCAAGAATTCAAGCATTGTTTTATTCCTCAGTGATCAATCAAGAGATCTTATTTATTTGGTGTATGTGAAGTTACGATCAAATTAGGAACAGGAAAATCTGCTGATAAACTCCTTCCATCACATGAAACAAATGCCTTACAGGATCCTGTGGAAATACTTAGTGTCAGCCTGGTCCATGACTTCAAGCAGCTGCACACCTGTGCACTTTCTGAAGAGCAAGTAGGTCACAGAATAAAGTAAACGGCAGTGCGCAATGCATATTGAAAAACTCTGTCCCCTTAGAAACATGCAGTTTCAGAAAAGCTACATTTTCATTTGTGGAAGGATATGAAGTCAGCCCTTGAAATGCAGTGCTTGGAGGCAATATGCACCCCAGTTAGCAATAAGAAACTAAAACATGGTGTATCTACAGGAATGTACACAGAATTTAAGACAGTGTAAAGGTAATAGCAATAAAAGGTATGTAGGTTTGCAAGCTACCAAGAGCAATAGTTTCTTTATTATTTCAGCATAAAAGATACATAAATCAAGTTATAACTTCAGCTTGCAAGATTAAAATTAAGTTCTATATCCACTAGCTGATGTGTTTTAAAATAAAAGCTTTATAGACCTTATATTTATGTAGCTATTTTGTACACCAGTTGAGATGACTCAAAAAATGAGAAGAATATAAATTAAATAATATTTTTAACCGTACACGCAAAGGCTCCATATATGTAAACCAAACACTAACAGAGAAGGCAGGCTGTAAGAATTTTCCTTTAGTTTCTGTAAAACCTTACTGCTTGGTATATTCATGTACAAAGTGTGCCATCATTACATCTCAGTAATTCTGAAACGTGTAAAATGTCTGTTCTCCCATTTGGCCTCTAGCAAAAAATGACAGATAAATGGACTTTTAATGCTAAACATAACAAGAACTAATCACCTTGATTTGGCTGATCTGTATGTCCAAAGGAGATGATGATGTTTCCAAAGTTTCCAGTTCTTTTTCTTGTTCAGCTATCCAGATGGACAGAGCTTCAAAATTATTGCCAAAATGATCCCACTTGTTTTTCACCATTTCCATGCTTTTAATACTAAAATTAACCACATTAATTAGAGAGAATAAACAGTTTAATATAATGAAGCTGCCCATATTCTTGCTAGAATAAAAATGTAGCTTATTCAATCTACAGGAGGGTCATTTTTAAAACTACTGGCTTTAGAGGGCCAAGTTGTGCACCTAAATTCAAACCTGGTTCTCTCTAAGACTGCACCCAAATTCAAACAATTATATTAGCCATAGTGGGGACATCGAGAGGTGATACAGAGTACAGCTTCATTCATCAGCTGTACATCAAGAATCTTAGGATTATATCAGATATCTAAAAATTGACATAACTGAGTGCATAGATGTTAGTCATTTAGTCACTAGAAAAGAATGACTAAAACCGGTGCATTATGGATGTACATACATTCACCAGTGCTTGACCACTTTATTCAACTTGGTTTTTTATAACAGCAATTTGCCCATCTTAGATGCAATTTGTGTTTTCTGAGGCATTGATTTCATATCAAGCCAAAGAATCAACAACAGATATGACTCAACTACCTCAAAGTTAATAGATTTATATTCTTTGAAACATACATTATTGGTATGTTAACCAGAGACAGATTATGACTGATTCTTATATATACTGGATAGCAAACAAAGCACCCCCTTTTTTTTTTTTTTTTTTTTTTTTTGTCACAACAAAGTCTAAGGCCCTTAAAAGGCTTAACAGCATTAACTTCCAGTATACAAGTTTCTGCTCCTTTCAAGTCATTGCAAAGAAACCACTGCTAATGTAGGCCCTACATACAACTTGCAAAACATGCATTTTCTATTTCACTGAAAATATTAAAATTTCATCAGAAAAGTCCGAGTATTACAAACTTCCAAAATACATTTTCCTTTTAAATATAGCCTTAAAAACGATTCCATGTTAAAAAGTTTTTATTTTCTTTTTTCCCCCCTCATTAAAACTAGAGGAAGCTTTAAGAAAAGATGTAGTCTAAAAATGTAAAAATTGGCCTTTTTATTTTTTCTTATTTATTTTCAAAATGAAAAAAAAATCAGCAATGTCAACAGCCACTTACTGATAAGAATGTATTCAAATTCAAGTTATTTGCAGGAAAATAAAGTGCAAAAATTTCACTCAAGTCCAGCCCGAGAAAATACAGCTGGAAATCAGAATCAAGGGACCGAATCTGTGGCACAACAGCTGAAAATCCTCTGCCTTTGTATCTGCCTTCCTTACAGTTGTAAGAAAGCCACAGACTGTAAAGAATATAGTCCCAAGCATACTGTACAGGTACGCATGATCTCCTTGGAAAACAGATGTGCTGAGTTTGCTCTGTAGCTGACTATGGAGAGCTGCTCAAACTTTTCTTTCCCTTTCCTGTTCATTGGCACAGTAGGTACCATATATATTTGGAATACCTTCACTTTAAATTATTCAGCCAAGATTTTTATTGATGATGCGAGTTACAACATAATCTTTATACACTGATTATATGTTCTGTAGATTCTCTGTAGAGTTGCATATATTTGCATGTTTTGCAGAAGGGATTTATTTTTTTATTATCTGTCACAGTACCACAGACATCCTGTACAATCCATACATTCAACTAAAACCTATTTCATATCTACATTGAAAGGGGATATCAATGATGGCTTTCATTTAAAAATAGATGACATTATTTAAAAAGTGAATATTCATTGTTGGAAGGATGAATTTCTTGAATTTAAAAATCACACTAGTTTTCTCTCTTGTATTGGAGAAAATGATGTATAAAGTGAAATATTCAGCAAGATATGGTAGAATTTGATTGCAAATCAGTGTAATACTTCATACTGGAGAAAGTTTTATGTAAAAAAATGAAACCACCAATAATCAGAAAGTTACATCTGCTGCAGAGGCTAGTTATTTTGTTTTACAACTCTTCTTTTACATTGGGAAGAAAATGGCACCAAATTAAAATCAGATTAGCATGACAATGGTCAATAGAGGAAGAACCCCAGTAATGTGGGCATTGCCCTTCGCTCATATTCAGATGGAGGTGGTGGTACCTGCTTAAACTTATATGACAAATTATTCTACATAGTAATTCCAGTAAGCCAACATAGAATTAGCACATGTATCCATGACTTAGTGTAGCAGATGTAATATATGCAAAAATACTAATTTCACACACACATATAAATGTATGTGTCTATAGATGAACTTCAGCTGACGTTGAAGTTGAGCAACTGGAGTTCAATAACTGAGTTACTTCACTTGAGAAAAGGGATGACATTTTTACAAATACAAAAAGCTACAAATATTTACAGGATTTAACAACATTTTCTTGGAATTTGAACTTTCAATTTTTAAACAAAATTTGGCAAGTGATGCCTTTGTTATTTGCAGCAGCAGAAGTAGCTTCTGATTTTGCCCGTGAAATAAAATCTGGGCATTCAGCTAAGATGAAGGCACTTCTTGACATTCCTATGGAGAAAGTGGAATACTGAAAACTGAGGCAAATATGGTAAATGTTCTTGTACTTGCACTGAGATTTTTCTTTCTAAAAAAGCCTAGTACCTCAAAAATTAGTTTAATCATTCCTTCTTCACAAGACTGGGGCTTAAAGATAAGTGACAGGTTAAACGTAACTAACAGTGGTTTTATAAACTACATATTATTAAACAAAAATTTTGTTTATTTGCA
>NW_009260493.1:275336-277306 GCF_000687185.1 Egretta garzetta
AAGCTGTAAATGGCGGAGATGATGAGACAACACAAAATGCTGACAAGGTATTTTAGAAATCTGATACAATCTTATAGTGGAGAATAAATATTAGGACTTGTTAAGAACATACTCTTCTTCAAGAGTAACTTCCACTTTTTTCACTTGTTCTTGGATTGATTTTGCCTGCTGTTGAAGGGACTGCTTGTTCTTTGAACCAAGCTGTATCTCAGAAGACTTCTTCACCAAATTCTCAGCCTGCAGTGCCATTGCTTCAGTCTGTTTAGAAAGTTCCTGTAAGGATGCAAGACATATTAATACAACTATAAATAGTTTCATATATTTACATACGAAGTATTTTTCCTCAATGTTTGTGGTTAGAAAAAAGTATCTGTTTCCTATATGTATATTTTGAATGTGTAAATACATAAAAACAACCTCTGAAGAAAGTTATTTTCATGTTGCATTTAAGAAATGTTCATTTAGGCAAACTAGCTTGAATAAAACTTAGCAGGGGAGACTATATGTCCAAAAGTTTTTAACTCAACCAATCAAGATTTATTCTATAGCTCTTCAAGAAAAAGAGGATTTTGCAGTATCCTGTAGCTTGTAATCTCACTTTGTTTAACAACTATTTTCTGTCACAAATGGTAAAGCCATACACCAGAACAATGGATGCTGAGCATAACCAAGACACATGTAATTTAGCATCAGATTCATCAAAGAGTAAAAACAGCATGAAAAACATGGCACTCGGGAAAGTCAATCACTACTATTACTTCTGTATCAGTAAATAAAATTGGCTGGGATAATTCTGTGTTACTAAGGCCGAGTGGCACATTATGGCTTATGTCCATATTGTAGAAGTCTCTCTTTTTTCTTCTCAGGGCTAAAAGGGTGCTAGTTGGCACAGCCTACATAACCTTGCCAAAGAGCACACTATTGGTATTGATATGCCGGTGCTTGACGCTGTTTAGCTTACTAATACAGATGATTACAGAGCATAAAATGGGAAGTCCTCAAAATCATTTTACCTTCTATACGTGTGCTTCAGATGCAGATTTTGAGTAATTCTTCATGATCCTTTCATAAAATAACTTTTTACCCCTAAACAGTTTATGCAGTCTCTAATCTGTATAGACAATTTGCATCAGCATTAACAGGAAGCCATGCAAAGACTTAAGGCAATACGCTCACTACACGTTAACAAGCAAGGCAGAAAGATATCTCAGTTCCTGTATTTCACACAGTGAATACCTTTGTCTGATCCAGTTCTGAGGAGAGGCTCTCTAAACTGCTAAAGTTTAAGATACGTTCAAGTGCAGAGCTTGCTTGATTGAGATATTTTACTACTGTTTCTTTGTCCCTTTCAAACTGCTCCCATTTATTTATTGTGACCTACAAAAACAAAGAAACAAACCCAAAATGGGAACATAAAGACAAAAAGATTAAAGGGGGAAAAAAAAGAATTTCAATGTAAGTTACTGAAGAAGGAAAAGAGAAACATCTGACATAAAGTATTTACTTTACAGATGAAACTGTTCTGAACACAATAAAAGTTTTCCCTTGAATTTTCACTGATTCATACTGCACTGTGCATAAAAGCACTGTTCTCTAAGGTGCCAGCAATATTTAAATCTTATATTTGAATGACCTGTGAGAAGTCTGAAGTAATAAATGCAGATACTTATGCTTATGGTGACAGGAAGTCAACTATACCTAAAAGGATTTTTAAGTTCTCTAATGAAATAAATTACAGTAATATAGTAGAAGAAAATCCCTACTCATAGGGAACTCACACATAGGAATCTATTTGTTCTTTTCTGATAATGTAAAATTTTGATTAACATACAGCATTTGATTACCAGTCATAGAATTATGACAGTATAAACAAATATTTTCTTGATTCTCAAGTAAAGCAAGGCCTGAGTTAAGACTTTATATATGGGATTCCTCACAAAAAAAAATTGTTTCAATAATAAATTCTTACA
>NW_009260493.1:277326-365286 GCF_000687185.1 Egretta garzetta
CAGCTGGATTACCATTCTGCTTAGAGAAATGTAAAGGACAACTCAGATATGGGCACAAGAAGCTATAAATTCTCATCCCAGTTCAGTCAGTGATTAGTTATACAGTCTGGAGCAATCCATTTGATTTCTCTGTGACTTTTTTCTTCCATCTTTAAATTTAGGACAGCAGCATGTATTTCACACAGTAGTTGTGAGGATTATATTTGCACAACATCAGGTGTTATTAATCTAATATCCAGCCTAAAGACTCTCAATTAAAGGACAATGATGTCTTTAGTAACCAGGGGAGACAGCCCATTTAAAAATTAAATCACAGATAAATTATTTAAAATATCTATTATGACTGAAAAGTTAGGACTTTTAAACACTTCCGAACAAAATGCTGTTTCTTTATTAATTAAGAGGTATCCAGCAGCTTCAAGAAGTTTTCATGGAGGTACTGATCATGAAAACCCCAAGGACCAAGATTCAGAGGTGAGAAAGTGAGCTCAGACTTTTCACATTAAAAAAATTGTTTTTTTACCAAGTTAAAAAAAAAAGCAAAAAGAAGAAAGCACAGGTTTTTATTTCTACTTGCAAAGGACCCACCTGCAGTTGCTCTTCACGCTTCTCCATAGTCTGCTGCATGTTCTCCAGTGTTCCTTCCAACTTTTGTAAATCCTCTTGCATCGTGGTGGGCAGTCCACCTTCAATCTGCAACTGTTTAGCTTGGGAAATCTGCTGTTGCACATCTTGCCTCTTGGCACAGAGTCTCCTTGTCCTTTGCTAAAAGGATTCATCCAACAGGAATGATTAGACTTTTTAGATCCTTTGGGAAAGTGGCACAATGAAACAACTTCCTGCTTTTGCAGGGGCACACAGTGAGAAGAGCAGACAAAGTGATAAACTGTGGCAAGTATTCCTTAGTCTCATATACTCATCAAGTCTATGCCTTGGGTTCCAAAATCTGTGTGTATACAGCTTTTGTGGCATACAAATGGGAGAGAAAGAGTGACAATATGGCTGTTTGTCCAAAACAATATTTTAGAAAGCAGAAGCCCCAACAGTTGAGCAACTGCAGCAGTATCCATGGGTGCATGTATTCCTCATGACTGCCTGGAAGCATCCAGGTCTGCTCTGCACTCTTTGAGGCATGGATCTGGAGCCTCAGATTGATCAAAGCAATTTATCAGCCTTCATTACAGAGCAATAGGGGGACAGCCAAGTTGTATTATTCTTTCTTTGGTGCATTTTGCTTTGTAGCACTATCAGAAAATCCTAAGGCTGCCTTCCCTCTCCTTTCCTAATATGCCTGACCCATTGCCAGCCTTGCTACGTAAGCTCACAGATCCCTGTTCAATTCTACTCTGGGTACCTTCAGGTCTTTGTCTAAGTCTGTTTTTACCTTACCAGACTCCATATCAAAAGAAGAAGAGTCTGAGAACTCAAGGAGAACTGAACTATTCATATTACCTCTCCTATGATGGATAAGGAATGTAGGATATTGAAAGAATAAATATGAACTTTAACACATACAATAGCTTTTACAAACACCAAAGAGTTTAGACAAGACGGAAGTAAGACATGATAGTGCCTGGTCAGACAATAAGACATGTCTGACCTTACAGAAATAGATGTTAATATAAGCCACTTACATAACGCCCAAACATTTACAGTAAATTGTTCTTATTTTTATTAGCTTTGAGTATGCCTCAAAGTTAATTTCCAATATTTGGCCTTAAACCCCACGATTCGTGCCATATGCAACCCATATGATTCATTATTACTGTAGTCCACAGATGTTTTGATCTTTTATCAGTGCCTAAAAAGCCTCCTGTTCTTCTCATACAGACTGGAGGCCAGTCTGTCACTGCAGTAACTACCTAGAGGACTAGATGAGGCTAGAGGTACGCCTCCCCTCCAGCATTTAGAGTTGGGGCCACATCAAAGCTGCTGAAGTCAAGAAATTTCCAAAACCAGGATCAGGCCAAATTTACCATGATCAAATCTGACACGCAAACTTTAAAAAGGTAAAAAGAGAGAGACACTACATATTTGCAGAGAAAACTTACCCAAAATTTCAAGTAAATGAAGCCTGTTTTTCAGGTGTTCTCTGCCCCAAAACCCCATGTGAAATAAAAGGATATTCAATAAAAGTTGAAAAACAAGCTCATCTTTGGGCATTAGTATTTAAAAAATATTGAGCACTTTTTTCATTATAAGAAACCAATACTAGGCCATATGACACAATTTCCTTTATAACTCTTTCAAGTTTAAATGTAAGGACTTACACTAATGAACATAACAAAATTTAGTAATTACATACTTTCTACCTTAAAAAAAAAAAATCAAATATGGACATGAGAAATTGCCCTACCTGGTGATAAAGTAGTAGTTGCTGAGCTTGTAATAAACTCTCTGTATCCAGGATCTTTTCAGCCTCTGCTTGGGCTTCTTTAGAGTTGTTGATTAAGTCTTCAATTGCACTTTTAACTTCTTCTTTGTACTGGACACAGTCTCCAACAGTGCCTAATGTCTTTTCAATCTACAATTATGGATAACTTTAAGTATTTCATGTTGAAAGGCACATCTATATTTTAAGGGCACATTTATATTTGGAATATTTTTTCAAAAAATATAGTGAATTGTCTAAATTCAAACCATATTTGTTTCCAGCATCCTTAACAGACACCTTTAATGTTACATTGAAAGAGTGATTACAGACTTAAAACGTGACCAAGGAGACCTTTGTCTCATTTAGACAATGCACTGGTGAATCACAAATGTATTAAAATGACCTGTTACCCTGGTTTCATGGACCACAATATGCCTGTGGTGCAATATCCTGTCTCAATTTGCAGAATTTTGTAAAGAAAAAGATATATCTAGTCAACATATCAGAAAGTTCTTCCCTTTTTGCATGATTCAGCTAACTACTTGTAGCCAATTCTCAGTACTGGCTCTGTTCCTCAGACAGTTCCTGTGCTTTAAGGTTTTAACCATGAAGCATTCTAGAACTAAGAAACTCCTTTCTTCCTCCCTGTCCTTTCTTCCTTTCCAGTCCATATTCACTTCAGAGGGTAATTCAGATTCAAGCCATTCTCTTTCCTGTTATTTAAATGTTTAGTCTTTACTCTCTAAAAACATTGCTGAACTCTGCAAATACCCAGTATTATTCCTTGTCTAAACAGTCTCACCCACCTGATTAACAAGCTGTAAATTTAGCTGTAAAGAATATTCAGACTTTTAAGATCAGCAGTCTCTTAACCATAGAGGAAAATGCCATTTAGATTATGCTTTTAGATTCAAACCAAGTTTAGATTCCAGTTCTTATTTTCTTTTTCGACCTTCATGAACCTGTGCTCCCCTCAGTTCTGACTTTTGGAGGAAACAAAAAGCAAAAGTACTTTAAAACAAAATAATATTTAAAAAAAATTATCTTTTTTGCAGTCACTTGGAAATCAGAACATTGGTTCCCCTAACATTCCAAACACAGTTTTCACACTACAGAAGTTTAGAGGAGTTTCAATAAATACACAGAACTTTTATACACTTGGAATACCTACAAGGCTTCCACAAGAATTGACATTAACAATGAAATTTGAAGCCTGAACTCTTTCTTTATCCTGAACTGTTTTTTCAAATGGATCTGTTCAGCGTTCTAAGTGTAAGATGTTCTAACTTTCTCCTGATCTTTCTTTTTACTGTGAAAACTGTGAAGCTGCAAGTTCCCTGAGATCTCACAGAACTCAAGGGTTCAGTGGATGCTAAGAAGTTTTGCTTATCAGTTAGAAACTTCCCATGATTTCAGCAGTTACAGTATCCCATTATCATTCAGACTGCAGAGAACTGCAGCCTTTTCCTGCGAATTTAGTGCATGGTAGACATCCTTAATGATCTGAAACCTCCTCACAGTAGTTCCTTTATTACTTCAGCATAAAAACTACACAAATGAAGATTAAAGTCAAATTTTATATCCACTAGCTAATGCACATGATGGTTTTGCCAATGCTTACTAAGAGCTGATTTTAGAAAACTGTCTTTTGCCTCTAAAAATACTATGATGCTTTCCAAACCTGCAAAGAGAAAAGATTCATTATAATAATGTCAGTATTTTTTGCCTGCTACTCTCAAGACTTTGCTACCCAGGGAGTACAAATGAGTTTTTCGTTGCTGAATGCTTGCAGTTTAATTAAAAAAACACAGCAGGGAACTTATGCTTGTGAAGCCATGATTGATGTAATTTCATGTGACACTGTAAATGGAGAGTTCTTGTGCCGCTCATACTGTACCTCAGCCAGCAAATCTAGGAGTCCCTTGAAGTCACTGGAAAGTTTACAAAGCTCATCCTCTGTCTTTCTGGCCTCCAAATCAGGACATACTGCGGTCAAAACAGCAAGTCTAGATTTCAGCCAACTGTGATTTTCTCCTTGCTTGTTAATATGCTTCCTAATTTCCTATGAAAGAATCAAAATGTATTTTCTTCAAATAAACAAAATATATATGAATGAGTGACATTCATGGCATCAGTTCAAAAATTAGTAGTGTAACCATACTATCTTTGAAATATTAGAAATGTAGTATTTTTCTATTTGCATACCCTGCCTGATTCTGTTCCAGTCAATGGCTAGATTTTTGCATTTCCTCTAGTCATTACTCCACTACTAGTTATTAGAATGTTTTTTTCCATGGGTAGTAGTGGAAGTACTTTTTCCTCATAAACTAACATTTTTACCTACAGATAGATATATAGAGATATTGACAAAATCTCTTAGTTACCATTCAGCTCTTAAATGCTGACTTTCCTAAACATGAATTTTCATGTTATATAAGGTATTGTGTATTTTTTTCCTATTTAAATAGCTCTTTTTTCCCCTCTTTTCACCCAGTAGTTTGTCTACATCTTTGTGCAAGTGCTGATGAGAAGTTGCCAGCAGTAAAACTGCACAAGTAAATCAGACTTTTTGCAGCAGAAGCACCCATTAAAGCTAACAGTCTACCTGCTTTACCAAGGTCATCTTAATTAAGTTTCTCTGCACAGTTAGCCTCATAACCTCCTCATGACTTTCACACAAACTCCTACAGTATGTGACATTCCTATTTTTACTCCTAACATGAGAAATACAAAAAAGAAAGAAGGGTCAAACTAGGTCGCAAGTGACAGAAAAAATTATTGCCTAAAACTGCTTTAAGCAAACAACTCAACCTTCAGCTATTCTACCACATCTTTTACCAGTCACCAATGCAAAAGTGAATGGTAGAATATCTGCCTTTCCTCTTATACGACTGTAGAAGAGAATTTTTATCACAGAAGATTTCCCTAAGTGTAAGACAGTAACTTGATCCTTCAAAAACGCCCAGTCCAGAAATTTCGGCTTTTCTTTGCACATCACTTTTAACTGTGTACACAGCAGGATGAGGGGCAAGTATTTATTCTATGTGCTTCTGTATTTTGGATATTCTGAATATACAGGCAAAGGGACCTGCCATTCTCTAAATTATTAAAAGTAGGAACTGCTGCCACACTTTGCTGCATGTGGAACATTTTCCTGGAAATGTTTATAAGAATACCAGGAATCAGCAGAGCTACTATGGTCTCCATAGTAAAACAGTTGCACTACTTTAGAATACAGTTTTATCCAGAGTCCCAGTAGCAATGACTGTATCTTTGTTAGAATATAAGCCAAGGGCTCACCCCCACGGATGCTTTACATTGCTTGTATTTGGCAGTATCATTGACACTTTCCTTTATCTTCTTTAACTCTCTTTCTGTTGTTGAAATCCAATTTGTCAATTCAGAAAATCTGAAATAAAACATCACATAATGCATAGCAAGGAAAAAAGTTAGACAAAAATTGCCACTACCAAATGGTAACCTCTTAAATTTAAGCCAAAAATTATAAAATCCATTCAAAACCCCACTATAATTTGTGGAATTACTGCATAGTTTTCTACTTGAAGCTAGCCACACAGTACCATTCTTTTCATGGTACTGATCGATGACATGTAGAGGAGTGACTACACATACACATAAAGCTCTATGAGACCCAGCTAGCAATTGAGCTGACACCTGTTCTTATAGCCCTTCCAGGTGTCCGAGTGCTCTTTTAGCTTTACGTATGTGTTGTCTATCTGCGATTTGAGGTCCTTCAGGATTCGTTGGCTACTTTCCAATGTAGCCCTCACTGGATCAGAAACTGGCAGTTTTTGGCACAGTTCTTCAATCCGTTGTAGCCTTTTCTCGCACAGCTGGTAAGGTCCCTTGTCACCGAAGAACAACTGATGGGAGACAAAGCAGAAAATTCAATAAAAATACAAATAGGCAGAAATCACAAAGCATATCTGTATATTTGTTATAAACCACACTAAGCTCAAATCAAAATTTTTGTTAAAGACCCCAAGGATTGATCTGATTTAGTTGTATACAGAGTGTTCGGTGGCTTTAGAGTTGGTCAGACCTACTGTTTATTATTGACTTTGAAATGTATTTCTGTAAATGCCCACGTGGTGGCATATAATTCATACCATGTGTTCTTTGATCATCCTTTCATTGTCTTCTCTTGATAACACCTTGTTCTGTCGAGCTAGTTCGGCTTTGCACTCCTCCACTGTGGCCAGGAATTTGCTTTTCTGTACTTCTATCTTCAAGTGAATCAAATGATATGGGGCTTCTGTTTGAAGATCCTATACACCCACAGAGGAGATACACAAGCACAGAGATAAAACACTACTCTGATTACCTCATTGTGAAGTTACTACAGATAAATTATCTAAAAACTGCTTATATAAAAATACAGCATATATATGCATGAACAGATGTCCAATATTCTCCATATTTATTTAAGTAAATAAAGCAACTCTGTTACAAATATGTCTTAGATATATCACAAGGTCATAAGTTTTTGGGGACCAGAATATATACATATAAGGCACATTAAAGAGATATCTTGATTCTTGGCAAGATGTACCAAATATTTCCTGTATAAAATAATAAAGCAAACAATAATAGTGAAACTATATTGGCAACTGCTTCCAGAGGTTCTTGTCTGCATGGTAGTGAGATACCACTCATCCATCACTCCAGCTTTGACCTGCAACATGCTATAGCAGACAAAAAAATTCCGTAGCTTATGAGCAATGCTGATTCAGTTGTTAGAGCCTTTGGCAGAAGACACAATTTAAACTGATAGCCTGATCTCTTACAAATTTGTTTTATTAAGGTTGGGAAGGTAACTGCAATAATCCAACATCAGCATAAAGCAAGAAAAGCTAGCACTTATTCTCAACAGACATTCTTAACACAGGTATCATTATGTCTGTATGTAGGGGGAGCAATTAAGGTTTCATAATTTCTCACATTACTTTTGACCACTTAACAGGGCTTTTTCAGGAGGGTATTTGTAGGTGTAACTGTATCTGATGTTGTAAAATACATTTTTTCCCAATTATACAGGAAGCCAAATAATAAAATTCTTTTTTTATTTCTTGTCTTAATTTTTTTCAACATATAGGCCATGCAGAAACATTCCAAAATTAAGACTTAAAATTTCCAGAGACATCATTCAATGTCACTAACCTTCCACTGCCTATGGAGTTTTCTCACAGCTTCCTGCAGGTTGTGTTGCTCTTGTTCAGGCAGGATGTCAGTAAGTTCATCACATGCTTTCAGAAAGGCATTTAGGACTCTCTGATCCAACTGGTTAAAGAATTCCTGAAGTTGAGGCAGAAAGTGAGAAGGTGAGAAGACAAAGCTGGTTATTGATATGGTAACCTACCAACATGCAGTTCCCTAACACACTCTGTAAGTTTCAAGGTTGTGTCTGCTGGACTGAAAATTGAACTCTGAGCTAAGGAAAGAACTATTTCTAGCCATTTAAAGTCCACCAAATTAATTTATTCTCAGCCAGTACACTGAGATGATATTTTAACACAAATACATTTTAGAGCTACATGCATAATTAATGGTTACAACACAAACACAGACATTAATCTGAAAGAAAAACAGTGGATGCATGAGACTGGCAAAATGTAGTGTCCTCACCCCCAATGGGGGGGGTAAAACCTGACCCTAGTTTCTAGGGAGTTTTCTCTCTTCACTTCTGGTTGCTTACATTTATCAATAAGAGGGGTGATCTTTTTTCCTTCTTGTTTTTCAATCTTAACATTAGTTTCACCTGATCTGTATAACTTCTATATGCGAAAGAAATCCACATCAATTTTAAAATTAAGTAGGTTTATCACTTGTATGTCATGCACTCAAAGATTTCCGTAAGAAAGGTCAGACAATTTACTCACGCTATGTTTCCTGAGAAGTTCTTCAGGATTTCCTTTTTCTTTTAGGCAACAATTGGCAATCTGTATTACTTTCTCCAGTTCTGCTCTAGACTCCTCAAATTTCTTCATCAAACGACTATTTGCTTCTATGTTTTTTCTCCAGTCACCAGCTTTCCTGACCATATTCTGAGTTATAAGCAAAAAAAATGAGCTTGCACTTTCTCACTGACTTTTATTTGCTCTCTTTTAACACGATTTTACAAAAAATGCATTTGATTGGTGTCACTCTTTCAAATATATGCCATTTGCAAGTTCTTCTCCCTTTCATGCTCCCATTTTCCCAATTTTTAATACTTACATTAAGGCTCGTGCTAATGCCATCCTTCATTCAAATAAAAATGGGTGGCTATCCAATACAGATTTCCCTGATACATTCAGAATGCTTCTGACATTTGGCTAGTGTTTCTTTCCTAAAGCCTGCTTTCAAATGTGAAGCACCTGGTATGGCTAAAAGCTCGCCATTCCATTTTTTCTAGGAGCAGACTACCTCCTCCTACATGACTCTATGTGAAGGTGGTTTGATCTATGGATCCAACAAGTCTTCTGACCTGGAGGAGGTTTGGATGATTATCATACTACTAGGCCAGGTAAGCAACCAGGTAGAAAGCCACTTGAAAGAAAGACAGCAAATTTGTGGTTTAGTTGCTGCCCTGAAATCCTGTTGTTTTGAAACCTTAGTCACAGCTCTTCATTATTATGCTTTGTAGTCTGTCCCAGTGCACTGCATCATCCAGTGGTTACAGTTCTATAAGCAAGTAACAAAATTTACCACAACAAACAGGTTAACCAGTTAACTGCAGCAAGGCAATTCCAACACTGCTTACTAACCATACACTTTACCATCCTCACTGATTACAAGTGCCAGTGTAAGAAATTGTAATGATTCTACCCAGTTAGCTAATCAAATCTGTAGTTCTCAACTTAAAACATCTTGATAAGCCTTCTTAAAGCTTCGTGATAAAAAATTGTATATAATAGTAGAATCATATAGTAATGTATTCTTTACATGAGAAAATGCCAGTTTCCACATCCATAAATATTTTAACTCTAGGTATGCCACATTTTGTATGGTTATGTCATGTTTTATAGGTTTATTTTCTAACATGAAAAGAGATAAATCACCATCCATCTTTAGAGAAACAAAATAATTAACCCTCAACATGGTCAATTTACCAAGCCATGACTGTATCTGCTTCTATCACTTTAAGCTAAACTTAAATAATTATTTCTAAACTGTAAATAAAACCCCACTGATCTTTAAGTACAACCCACAAAATGCAATATAAATTTTGAAATCCACCTCTCAGAGACAGCTCTTTACTGATAAAGGATTTTCTGTAGCTTAAAATTCAGTTTAGGTAGCTTTATACTGTACACTAATTGCCTGAAAACAAATCTGATAGAACCCAACATCTGGAGATCTGACTCCAATATAATGGTTAATTTCATGCCAGAGTGGGGCTAGGCTGGGGCTGAATAGCCCTGAAAATATCAATATGGCTAATAACAACATAGAGCTCTCCAGTTAAGGTGGATTATAGCCCAAAGTACACATCTTTACATCAACAAATGCAAATACATATTTGCAACTTTCTATATTAATAATCCACTACATTTTCTGAAGGAATACCAAGCCCAGCAACCGTGGCATTTGCAAAAGTTTGTGTCTTCCATGCTTTGTGTGAAAGGAGATGTGTGGGAATATAGGAGCAAACAATTAGCCCAGATGATAACAAATTCAGGAGAAACAAAAAACAGTGCAGTCCTAACAGGTGGATTTCAGGCTCCTTGTGTCAAAGGAGCCCAAGATGTGTGAAAGTTCTCCTTAAATCCTGGGTTCCTCTGAGGCAGGTTCACCTGGGATTACTGCATGGAGAACATGACCATCAGTCCCCTGACCACTTATTCCCTAGTACAGACAAATCCTTAATCAATAACTTGACACCAGAGAGGAGAGCTCTCTATGACAGTAGCCTACAGAATGATGAAAGGGAGGTAAAGTAGGATGGATTGGCTGCATATGAACAAGCTTTCAAATATATGTACTAAGGTATGACAATTACCTGAAAAGTAATCTGAACTTGTGTAACTTTCTTCTGAAATGTTGACTGATGGAAATGCTGTAACACTTCACTCGAAGCCACACACTGCAGGATACTCTGACTATTTCTCTCAATCAGGGACAAATCTTTCTTGCAGTTTTCTTGATAAGCTACCAAATCCTGAAAGAAAAAAACATATATCCACCCTGGCCAGGAACAAAGGAGAGAAAAGTTTGGCAAAATAACAGGAAGATATTTTTTTACAATAAGAACAAAAGGGACGAGGTCAAAGCACCATGACAAACCAACTACACAAAATGTTATAATAACACAGACCACACAACCTTCTCCTTGTATGCAGAGTCCTGTACCCAAACAGAGCTCTAGCTATCTAGAAAGAAAAAAAAAAAAAAAAAAAAAAAAACACAGACATGTACCCAAGCCTTTCAGGTAGTTTTAGAGAACACATTATTCTGAGATTTAATTTTATGGGATGTCTAAGTTTATTGTACAAATGTAAGTAGGCAGCAGTGAAAACAATAGACATAAGAATGACTACTCTCAGTAGCAGGTTGAGATGTTAACCTTTCTTGCCTTTCAACAAATTAACCTTTCATCTCAGCAACTGGAATTCAGATTTCATCACAAATGGCTTCAAATACTAAAAAAGAAAGGAAAGGAAACATGCAAGAAGTTGCATAGGGTGAAAAAAAGGTTTTAAAAAACCTGTGGTGAGGAAACTGTTCTGCTGTTGAAGGAACACTGCATTCCTTAGCACAAATCTGTCTACTCTCTAATCAGGAGAAACCCCTCCATATAACTGAGGAGATTTTGGTTCCTTGGTTGGCAAACAACTGCAGGAGAAACATGTCTTTTTATTGTGACATTCTGGGGCAGGTTAACCGTCAAGAGAGGAAAGGAGCACTCTCATGAGCTGGTCCTTAGCCTACAGGTTGGACACATGACTCAGACGGTGTTCATAAATATAAGAGGATTTACTTAGGGAGATAAATGGACTGGCATGATTCAAGCTCACCAAATCATTTTTTTACTGCAATGCAAAGCTTGAAGTCAATGGAAGAGAAGCCAACTTCTTTTTCAATTATTGGGCTACTTCCCAGAGTCATTATATGCTTGAACTAATATGTATATATATACACACACACACAAACACACAGACACAAAATTAAATTTCTGTTTTCTGGGGGGGTGGGGTTTTTGTGTGGGGTTTTGTTTTTGTTTTTTTATTGTTGTTGTTTTTCTCAAGGGACTCTAAATGGCTTTGAAAGACTTCAGCTTTCCATAAAAAATCCATTTAACCATATTACCTGTCAAATCTGACTCTAATGAAATGTGTACATCAATTTTGAGGGACTATTTCTAGGCTATATACCACACACACAAAAGGATAAATGCCAATTCCTATGCAAGATCCTCATATTTTCATTTACCTTTCCAAGTGAGTTCTGACTAGTATGAATTCCTCCAGAATGAAATGTTTATTGGTCAGGTAGAAAAGTTAATATTCTATTACAATGCACTTCAAAGAAACCACTTCCAGACTTCTAAGAAACTTCCATAATTGTCCAAGAAAACCCAGGGAAGTTCCTGATCATGTTATTTCATCTGCCTAATAAAAAATCCAATGTATTTCTTATACTGCAATCCAATTTCCCCTAGAAAAAAAAAAAAAAAAAAAAATATTTACTTCTTGGATTGAAACCGTGGGCACTAGGAGGGAACACAGGTTTCAGTCTTCGTGTATGCCTAGCTGACCTTAGGGATAGGTTATGTTCGTTGTTTGAACATGAGGCAACATTTGCTCAGCTTACCGATCCTAGAAAGCTAATTCTAAATACTCAAAGGCAGCAGATCTTTGTAAGATGTTTTTGAAACTTACTTGGGCTTTTTGTTTAAGAACAGTTGTAGGTTGTGCTTCAGGATCCAGGATAGAAATGATTTCATTGACTTTTTCAAGAGATTCATAAAAATGTGTGATTTGTTTCTCCAGTTCTTCCAGTGGAGACAGAAGATGCTGGCATTCATACAGCAGGGCACAGGAATACTCCTTAACCTTTTGGACATTTAAAAACAAAATGAAACAAAACAAAAAATCAAAAAACTTGTAAAATTCAACAAATAGCAGCTTCCTCTGCATGTGGGTTTATATAGTTGCTACCTGCCTCTTTCAAGATAGAACAATCCTGATCCTGTATTACTTCTTAAAGAAAAGAATGCTAAATTTAAGGATGGTAAAGTCTAAAAGAAGCAACATTTTCTCCACCCTGTATCAATCTGTTGTTACTATAGCTATATATTTGCTCAAATGCATATATCTGAGCATTTATGTAGGGGAGCTTACTATTTATTAGTTCAACAGTCAACAACATGTGGAGTAGAAAAAGTATTCTACAACCTTGCTCAGCTGCTCTTTGATCCTTGTCAACGTTCCAAGCATTTCATTCACCTCTTCTTGGGAAACTTCTTTTGTAACAAGTTGCGCTGTTCTTGTAACCGTTTTGTATTGAGCTTCCATTGCAGGCAACTTCTGCTTAATATTCTGAAACAAATGTTTCAAAAAAATACTTCAACAACAGCATTTATGCATTCGATACAAGTCTGCTCTCAAGAGGCAAAAGATACATATTCCAATTATCAATTGTTTTCATCACTGATTTTAGTGAATACTGGATCATATTTCAAATGCATGAAAGCTGTGTCAGAGGGTATCAGTCAGCTCATGTGAATGTGATTTGAAACTACACAGAAAGAAATATCCAGTCGGAAATGTGCTCTAGAAATGTCACTGATAGAACACAGTGATTTATATTAGCTATAGCAGAAATTATACAAAAAAGCACCACTGATAAAAAAATAGTAATAATGGAAACGTATACTAAAATACTTTTATGCTCTCATATTTAAATAGTTACAAGTTTATCTCTTATGAAGGAGAAGGAAAGGGATGGAAGGAAGACACTTACTTCTAAATCTTGTACAAACATTTTGACATCAAGGAAGGATACTTCTACAGGGACTGAAAATTTCCTATTGCTTCCATCGATAAAAGCTGTCAAATGGGCAACACCATCCAAGTATTCCTTCCTCATTTTGTCCAGTTCATCTGCTCGAGCATACTAAGAAAATGTAAAGCAAAAAGAAACAAACAAAAAAACCCCACCCCAAATGAGTTATCTGGCAATTAAGTAATGACTTAAGAGAATTAGCATGTTTTCAGTGCAACTGTTTTCTGGAAATTTTGTATTAAACAAAATACAAAATAATGAAAACTAATCTTCTAAATTAGTTAGATGCTAATCATCTGCATTAGTTTCAATTGTGCTGATACTAAAAAGAACAACATTCATACAAGAAAGCCTTTTTTAAGGTTTGGATAATTTGGAGAACACCAGACTCTCATTTGTTTCTAACCTAGAATCAGCTTCTCAATTAATTTCTCATTACCTGCAGTAATGAGATTTTGGAAATTCAGCAAAGAGGATAGAGCACAAAAAACCTAGAAAAGCTGAAGGATAAGGGAAATTTCAGTAAAACAACTGCTGGCTGGAGAAAGGGGAAACACAGGTCTTAGAAATTGGAAAGAGCTGCATGACAGAAATGGTGAAAAGTTATATAGCCAGCACATGAAAGAAGCTGCCTAACTAGGGGAAGAGACATTTACATCCTGGCATTAGTGTTTCCACAGTGAATCACCCTAAATATCATCAGCAAATAAAGCTTGAGAATATTCTACTCAATGGTTTGGAAAAGTTACAATAAAAAGGGGGCAATCATTATTTGCTTTTCCATTTAACTTGACTGCAATGGAAATAATCTTGCCAGTAAAGAAAATAGATTCAGCATCTTCAAATAGGCAACTGCTATTTAAAATCACTGCAAGGGGAAAATACCATTATATGTATATTGACTACAGCAAAGATATTTTCTTATGTGTTTATGAGGTGTGAAATACTTCTGTGTAATTTAGCTCATATCTTCTCTTTGCTTTTTAAAGAGCAAATGTAGAAAAAACAATTCTTTTCCAATCAGTTATATCTCTTCCATGAGACAAAGGGTAGTTTTTTCATTTACTGTTAGTGCCTCCTTGTACACAAAATAGAAGTAATGTCTGACCGATTTGGGGAAAACATTTAGTTAACTTGCATTGTACGTGCTTATGGTTGCAGTACAATAACTGAATGCAACTTTCATTAAAGAGTTGTAAAAATATTCACCTTAACCATTTTCACTGTTTAGTTTTACAGAGCTTTTACAATAACAATAGCTACTTAAAACCAATCATTTTCTTCGAAGAACACTAGAGGATATGCATAAGTAATATTTACTGTATGAAGCCAGGAGACCATAAAGAAAAACTACAGCTTATACCAGCTGAAGATGTCCAAAAATAAAAAGCTTTATAACCAAAAAGATAAACAAAGGAAAAGCACCAATAAAATAAACTGCTATCAGAGAGTCATTTCTAATATAGTGATGAACAGGTAGGCACTTCAGTACATTGTCCTATAGTCCTGCTAGTGGGGCAAATCTGTCTTGCTCGCATGAAAACAACAAAGTAAATATTTAAAAGTAACAACAGCAGAAACACAAACCTGCTTAACTTGCATAAACAATTCTCTCCATCTTCCATTCAGTAACAGAAGCTGCTGTTTAAGGTCTCTGGAAATGGTCTCATCACATGTTTCAATCAGAAAATTACCAGCATCATTCATGGCTGTGTGCTGCTGGATCCAATGAGGTAAGTGCCGGAAGAAATCCTGAAGAAGGAAATGAAAACACCTTTCCAAAACCTTTTCAATTAGTCTTTATCTTAAATCATGAAACTAAAATTTAATCACCAGCTAATGGCTTAATAAAACTCTAACAACTATCCTCTGAAGCTTTTCATATTGGATATACCATAACAGAATTTTAGTATCTGTGAACATAACCTATGGAATTAAAAATTACCAGCAGTTTACTTACAGCTCATTTTACTCCAGTGAGTAGCTTCAGTTAAACTAATGGAACTCCCCCTTAAGAGAAAGCTCCATAACTGACAACACTGTTAGGGCTCATCTAATTTCTGTCTTGTCCTGAAACAGTATGGGCTGATAGTAACCTGGGACATATACAGACTGTAGGGAGATTCTTCCCCTAGTGTGAACCCTATGCAGTTCTCCAAGGTCTGTCATCCCAGAAGACCTGAGAAAACTGGTTCGTTATTGCTGCTTCCTCCTATCTCAGAGAAGGTGAGTGGGGAGGGGAAAAGGATGTTGTCCCTGATGTTTTTCCCCTATTCCACTAAGACAGTCTAAATAGTCCAGCCATAGTACCAAATGCTTCTGTGCATCTTGTAGGCAGGTACACACACATAAACTGGTAGAGAAGACAAAGACCAGCTCCCTCCCTTCTTTTTTTCTCCTCAAGAGGATGGGCAATTGTTCCTAAGGCAGGTATCTCCAAGCACTATGACTACAGCTATACTGGTAAACAAAACAGGACTCAGTCGCTGTCCCATGATTGTCCACATCATCTCTGACATGGCTGTGGCTTGTCCCTGCTACCCTTCTCCCAAAAAATGCACAATTCAATGGACAGCACATGGCAAGGACTGTTCCCAATAGACTGAATCATGATGCCACCTTCTTTCAGGGGAGAAAGAGTAGCCATAAGGATGCAAGCTGAACCATGCCACTTGGTCAACAGGACTAAGGAAGGGGCACTGACCCATTTTATTTATGACTATCTATCTACCCTGTAATTCCAAGACTGCTCATTTGACAGTAACAGTCTCATGCAGTCCTTTGCTCAGGGGTAGATGTGAAAAAGTCCTGTCCAGTTGTACTGTCAGTCATCCCAAGTTTCAGACCTACAGTTCTGAAACTTTATAGCTTGTTGGAACTCATGCACATATAAAAACAGTTCTGATACAAACAAAAATAAAACGTCAAATGCACATATACGGCTCAAATTTGTTGAAGAGAAAATTGAATAACATACAGTGTTTTAAATTCCTAAAGCTGAGATCAGTAGCATACAGGGGCTCTGCACTGATGTATCAATGAATAAAAATCTTCTCAGTAAATTGTATGTGCAGTTTGAATCTTCTACTCACAGTGGAGTGCATCCCTTACTTTGTGCAAAGACTACCCTGTGTGAGCACATCCAAAATAAATTGTCTACTGAATATGGCACTGGGCAGTTCTCCAATGGCCAGGCTTACTAGAGGTCAAGAATGAAAAAGCACATGGAGTAAACTACTCATGTCCTTGCTCCCTCACACTTATTCCCACAAACCGTCACCTTCCTCAGACCCTGCTGGGGAGACTTTCCGTTTCAGAAGCCACATCCTAAAGCATGTGTAAAATTTGGACACATATGGAAGGTACTGTGAAGCACACCTCACTCTCAATTAAAACAATGCAGCTCTTTTTAAGGAAGTCCCCACATGAGATCTAGAAGCCCTCTGATACCCTTTGGATACAGCTGTTGGAGAAAGGTGTGGAAGTGCACAGTTACAATGGGGTTATGATGGGAAGCGCTTAAGAGGTTCTGCAAGTAAATAAAGGAGTTGCAGAAGGATTGTTTTTTTCATTAATACATTTACTGTTAAATTTCTGGTACTTTGCAGAAGAAAAATCCAAGTGCATACTGATCTTTTCTGCAAGACCTTCTGTGCTACAGGTTCACAATAGGGTTTCTGAAAACAAAAAACAATGAGAAAGACAAGCCACTTTCTTTTGCAAACAGAACAGTGGTACTTTCTGGTCTTGAAATCATACAGAGATAATGGAAAGAAGAAGAAAGCATGACAGCATGGTAAGGGGCTCCTATGGTCTTTGACTAGGATAGAATATGTGAGTTTTCGTAATGCAGGTAAGGTTTGCAAATGAGCATCAATGAAATTTTTGTGTCATGATTCTGATATATTTCTGGTTTTACCAAACAAATATTTGGAAATGTTTAAAAAAGTTTTGTGCCATATTCCAGGCAATAGTTACCATCTTCCGCCTGGTTTTCCAGATGCTTGTGCTGATAGTTGTGTGACTATTAATTGTACAAACCAATATAAGTATTGCTTTTGGTTTTAATAACCAAATATTAAAACTGCTAAATCAGAACTATCCTTGGAACTAAGTGAACATCATTCCTCTGGAGTGCTTGATTCAATGTTAGTAGTATAAGTAATTTTTAAAATACATATCTCAGTCTACAGGTGGATTATGTTAGTTCTCAGTAATCTTTAACACTTCTGAGGCAATGTCATTTTAAGAAGAACTTAGCGTTTTGGGAAGAATAATGCTTTCATGTCTAAGGTTTTCAACAAGGCTTTTTGAAACTCTTCATATATCAGAGCAGTAAGAAGTACTTGTTGGATTTAGGTTAGAAATCAGAAGCAAGTATATACCATATGGATATGTTCAGATTTCTGCTTTGAAAATTTTTAAAGTTATAAAACTGATCAGAGAAGTAAATATTTTTATTTTATTCATATATATATATGGATATAAGAATATTTCATTTTAAACACTGACAAGTTACTTACATAAAGCATACACGAGGAGCTAAGATCAACCTGATCAGCTGAGGTCATCCTTCCTGCTCAGTAATAGTAACTGTTGGCATTTATGTTATGCCAGACTACTGAATAGTTTTCACAGGGTTATTTTTATTTAAAACGTGTATTCTATTCTTTTACATCAATTTAAATTAACAAAATTTTACCAAAAATTATACTGTCCTGCCACGTAACATGCTCATGCCTGACCTGATGTCAGTTTGACATATCTTACAAGCTATGAAAACCAAACCCATAAATCTTAGTGCTTCAGTACTCTAATATTAGAACAGGAAAAAAAGGACAGCAAAACTATCTTTATGACTGCAGGTCCTCAAAAGGAACTGTCTAAAAGATTTCTAAAATACCAGGGGAATGGATTAATTAATTCCCCATCAAACATAACACCACATATTAATAATGCTGTCTTATGAATGCAACTAATATTGAAATCTGTCATCTATATGGTAGAAAAATCAGTGGAAAAAATAATTTTCTTTAAGTGTCTTTATACGTAGCACATGACTATGCACTTTGGTGTTAAGAGTTTTATTTGCCTTTGAGTGAATCATGTAACATTCCTATCTCTGAGCAATACTGATGCCCTTCACGTCAAAGATGCCTCTAATCATGTTATCTCTGATGAATATTCACATCAAAGATGCCTCTAATCATGTTATCTCTGATGATGCCTTCTTTCATTGCATGTATATATCTGTACATGCTATATGTGCAAACATTGAAACACCTATGATGATTGTAGACAGTATGCCAGAAACTGAAAAAACCTCTCCCTCTTGCATAACATACTGTAAAACAACTTAAGCAAATGCAAAAACATATCCCACGTTTCATAATTCACAAAATAGCCAGATACATTAGTATTAGTACATTAGTGTATACCTTTTTAGAATGTTCAGGCTGATTCAGCATTTTTTCAGCATCTTCCAGCCAGGCTTGTAGACCTGCCACAGTGCTGCTATATCTGTCCCAATTAGCAATTACCTCTTCCAACATGCTTCTTACACTTCTCACCTCTACCGAGAGGTTCCTCCACTGTGCGGTTGTTTCATTCATGAATTTCATCACATTCTCAACTTCTTCCACTGAGATGCAGGAAAGACATTGATTATTTTGGTTCATTATTATCTCTGTAAAGCTTAATATCATGTTATGCTTATCCATTCTTATTAGGGAATTATATTTTACTGCAACTTCTAATTCAGTAGGCTTATATATACATACGCTCAGTTCACAGACCAATTTTAGTGCAAAATTATGACCAAGAAATGAAACCTGTGAATTAAAGACTAAGAAAGTACATAAACTGAGTGCTATATTTGAACAGTCACACTGCATATTCAGTGTGCTGATCATTTTTAATCTGTAATAAAAGAAATCGAGATAAGTTTTCCTTAAAAAAAGCAGAAAATAATAGAGATGTATAATGTACAAACAAATATTATGCCTGCATTGAAAAGTACTGAGTGAAATTCTGATTTTCCTTCCACTAACTTTAAAACCAAACTGCTGCTAATTTTTACCATTTAATTTTTAGTATTTTCCTCATGGCAATGAAGGAACAAATGTGTCCTCATTCCAGAAGAAAAAAACAGCGAGAAGAAAAACGACCCAATCAAATCCTGAGACTTCATAAAACAAGCAGAATACAGATAATTTAAAAAACCTTTTTTAGCTAAGGTGTCCTCTAATTTTCTGTTGTTTCTGAATTCATGTAAGTGAGTAGCTGCCCACTAGAAATGAATTTGTTATTGGATGGTTTTAATTGAATACATCACTTAATTTTATTCTTTCCAAGAATACCTTGTATAAAATGTTTACTTTTGTAAAATTTGAGTGTCACTATCATCAACTTAAATTTCACAACAAAAAAAGATATCCATTCTCTCTCCACATCTGCTAACCACTTTAGCAGCTGCAGCAATCCTCTACTGACATTACTGCATTACCTCCTCAGCAGAGATTAAAGTGATCTCATGTCTGTAACTATCTAGGTCAAATATTGCCCTCATGCATTTTCACTGAACTCAGCAGTGTTCAGGAATTACAGGAGGCAGCTGCTGAATCAACTACGCATTTTTCTCATGTATATCCGTACTTCAACTTTCATTCGGGTTCCTCTTAGAGGTTTTCACAGTTACTGAAGAATCTTCAATAAATCAGGGGATATTTTTGCCACTACAATACTGGAACCAACTCTCTATTTGCCTTTTTCTAGGAAATGAAGCCAAGCCAGGAGCATTTCCAGGTGCCAGAACATGATCTTCCCTACTCATAATTTGGTGTCTGGCACACTTTTGGCCCAAATCAACAACACTGAAACAATCATGAAGTTAGCATGGACTATGGACTTCTCCCATTAGGAAATCTGAACGTGACCACTCTCTTCTGGAGATTACAAAACCTTAACAGCAGGAGGACAGGCTGCTCTGTACCCATGTACAGAGCCCATGTACCCTCTGTCTCCATGCTAGAAAATATGTGAAATTGCTATCAGAGGCTGCAGCCTCTCTGACGAGCTGCATCTGCTGTACAGCTCTGCTGCACGGAAGAAACAAATATTAGGAAATCTTTTTAGAGGATACGTATGTGTAAAGAGATTAAAATGGTGTCCCCACAACAAAAGAAACACAGGCACTTACCTGAGCCATTTGCTTTAGCGTACATTTCAGCTGCTCTTTTCAAGATCTGGTAAGTAACTTCATACTGCTCAAAGAACTTACTATTTTCAATAACAGACTGAAAAAAATACACAAAAAGCAAAATAAAGATATATATTAAGAATAAAAATAATTTTCATGAAATTACATCAGGACAGTGATGACAACTTTTAACTTCATTATTCCTCCATTCATTTTTTTCCATCATTATAAAATCATATTTAAATTATCATTAGTATAAAAAACGATATAAATTTCACCTTTAATGGTACAGAATTTTACAAATGGTACAGCATCTCTTTACAAATACAGCTGATTTACTTTGCATATGGAAAGATTATTTAATATGTTCTTAACTCGCTAGTTGCCAAAACCCACTAACATATGATCTTTTGAATGTGCAGAAACTGAGAAATTACCTTAAAATTTATTTAATGGAAACTTTTTTGCACTGAATTCTAAGTGGAATCATTTTAGTAAAAGAGAAATTTTCATCCATATATCTCAGCACAAAAAAAGCCCTTTAAAAATTGTTCCTGCATTAAGCCTTTGCAGAAAGGCAGGTTTCACCTTAAGAGGTGAAAAACATTTGACTCATCCTTCAGTTTTCCTTTGCCTCCTTTGTAATCGGTAAAAATAAGATTAACTGCACAAAGAGATCCGGCTTTTCCAAAGTATGACATCGTGCTTTTACTTTGTGAGTGTTGTTTTGGCTGTGTAATGTGTTATAGCGTGATGAATAATTTATCTGGAAATATTTTGATCACAAAGTTATGGCTCTTTATTATTTATGCCTCTTTATCCCTTATGGCAAATGACACTGACTTTTTTCTAAATGTCTTTCAAAAATGTTACTTCCTTTAAGTGTGATATACAATTATCTCTATATTATGCAAGCATATTATATCTTGCATTACCACTGTTAAAGAGAGGAAAAACCTGCTGTTTTACAGGGCTTTTGTATTGCATTACCTAATTTACTTATCTAGAGTTTGGAATGGTTTTGCAACTTATAATACTTCCCATGCCTCCTCAGTTACAGATCTACAAAATTAAGGCAATTACATCTCACATATCTCTACACAAGCTTTGCAATGTAAGAATAGACAAAATTCTATGTGTACTAGTGTGATTTGGTAAATCCAGGTTTCAAATGAGGTCAAAGTTCAATGTACATTGAAAAGAATAAGATTTTGAGTATTCATCAACCTACATTATAGAAACATGAAAAACAGTTTTAAAAATTAATCTGTCTGCCAGTATATATCTAAAAATCTTCTATTTTAGAATGTTTACAGTTGCAATGTCAAATCACCAGTATGTAATTTAGAAATGTGTTTATAACCAAGGAAACTAGAAGTCAAGGACAATCAGAATTTTTTTCTGCTCTACTGTTAAAAAAAAAAAAATAACTGGCATGTATAAAGAACTACGTGCTTTACCATGAATTATGTGATAAACTCCTGACTTCCACTTTTGCCAAACCCATACACACAGACATTTTACCCTGAACCAAAACCTGCAAGACTTCATATGAGAAAGTAAAAGACTGTATCAAAGTACTTATATAATACTGATCTCAAGAGCAAATGGAAATATTTTAAAAAATTAAATATAGACATTTTACTGATTAATATTTTCTCCCATCTGACAAGGTCCTTTAAAGAAAATATGTAGCTTTTCTCAAATTCGTCTAGCATATGGTGCTAAAAATGTGCTAATACAGCAATGTGAAAACACAGTTCCGTGGGTTAAAATCTACGGATAACTGTAGCCGGTGTCTCCATTACAGCTGAGACTTTGGTACAGTATATTCTTCAGGCTGTTGGTGTGCAGTTTATGCTGACCTTTACTTCTGGTATATGACTGACAGATGAATTGAAGATGGGATAAAGTAACAACCACCACTTTTATTTTTCAGCTACAGTACATAAATATTTTCCAGGCATATGTTCTATCCAGATCCTAACTACGCATGTTCCTAGAATCCTAGAAGACATTGCTCAGTCTGCTTTGGCAGACAAACAAACTTACATTTTTATCTCCGACTAATATAGCCACTGACTATAGGGTACTGACTACTGCTTTCCTACATAAGACTCCTAATTTACTGAAAGAGTAACACTTGGCTCTTGGTCCTAGAAAATTGCTCCCAGATCAGCCAAAGAAAATTAAGTCTTTTTCCATCACTGGACACCTGGAAGGAGCCAGAAGTCAAGGCCATCAGGAGTGAAACTGCGCTCTGTTTATCTTCTTGTCCCAGTTTCCTCTTTTTGATGTGATGCAGTTTCGTAAATGATGCAAGGAAGCATTTTCTTTCCCCTAATGACCACCTCAGCATTAGTGGTCTGAAGCACAAGACTAACTGAGGCAATTGCAAAATAACATACAAATTCACCACTTAATGTTAATTTTAAAGCAAAAAAATAAGAAAGTGATACAAAAAAATCCAAAAGTTAACCTATCCACTTCCTCGTTATTTCCCTTGTCACCTTTTAGTAGTTTCTGCAACAGCGCCTTACAGCATATACAAATGGACTATAACTCCTAGCTATTGCACATCTCTCTAGCAAGCTATGCTATTTTAAACAACCACCTGAATTTTGCAAAGCTTGTCTAAAACAAGGCTTAACTCCTGATTTTTTATGTGTCCCTAAATGCTAAGTTTAAACATAGAAAGGGAAAAGTGTGAACAGGTCTTCAGTTCTCACTTTGTAGAAGAACTTTACTGAGTTTGAAGTTTTCTTCCAAAGCAATAAAAACTATCAGGCTGCGGGGGCATCGATAGTTTCCTCTACACAGTGTCCTGGCTCTGAATGGTTCTATAACTGTATGAATTCTTTCCAAACTGAATTTTCCTGTGCAATTTTCTTCATATGGGTTAGATAGAAGGGGGAAAAAGTATTTAGCCCAGCCCTGCTTTTGAAAGAATCCCTCATGCCGTAATGTAGAAGCGCAGCAGTGGTACTGTTCTACCAGCCACCTGGCACTGCAAGTGTGGATTTAACAAGATACAGCAGCATAAGACTGAAAGGGAACGCATCAATGAGAATTTGTAAGTCAATGGCATCTGTTTCTTAACATGATATATGCATGATGCAGGGCTGGAACAATCTCTTTCCAGAACAAAAATAAAGTAATGGGTTTAATATACTAATGCTGAGCAGAAGAAAAACCATTCTTTAAAAGAATAAAATCACTCCCCTATCAGTATAGTATACTGAACAAGTACACAGAGGCAGCATAACTTCTTTTTTTAAATTCATTTGGAGGACTTTAAAAAAAGGTACTGTGGGGGACTGCATGCCAAAAGCCTCTTCTATCTCTACACTTAATCTGTGTATAGTCACTATAAAGTGCATCTATGCAGTTGTAAAAGACAACGAAATTAAGTTCTTTGGAATTGCTCTCTAAGGTAAGTAAAAATCTAGGATTTGGAACCTCCAGATATGCTTGGTAAGTTGATGGTCAGAGAGTTAGCAGCTGGGGCATTATTTCTGGTTTTGAAGAGATGGCACAAAGAGAATAATTTTCATTTTTAGCCTTTAGAATAAAGTTCCTCCATGGGGAAGAGAGATTCACCACTGAAAAGATATTCCATAAGACTGCAGTCATAAAGTTGATGTCTGGCAAATCTCATTTCTGTTTCTGCTCTTTTATTCATTTCCAGCGATCTTAAATATGAATATTTAAAAAAAATAATTATAAAAAGAGGACAAACCCGACTTACAATGTAATTTTGAAGAAGTAGTTCCACCGACTCTCGCCTTCCATATTTGATAATCCATGACTTTAACTTTGATTCTGCAAGGACTAAGAGTGACAGTAGACGGTACTTCAGTTCCAGAAACTCCATCTTCAACAGATGGAGCTCAGATGAAGAGACAACAAAATTAAACCTATAAAATGAATCACACTGTAGTAAAATACAGCAATATTCATTTCTGCAAGAGAGACTGAAAGCTTTAGTTACAGTTCAGATATTGTTCTAACCTTTCACCTAATTCAGATTCTACAGACATTTAATTATGCATGATGATCATTCTGATGATAGCTCCTGAAATAATTACATTTCTGTTTATTCATAGAAATCATCAGTTTACATCTGTTACTAAGTTTTGCAAAGTCATTTTTCTTTTCTTTTTTCACATGCATTCTGGCTGTTGTTACATAACATTTCTTGCAGGAACAAGTAATAGCAGGATCAATGTAAAAAAGTATTCCCTTCCAAACCCCATAGCTTATTTTCATTCTCATCAGTCTTTAATGCATCAGGCTTTTTGGAATATTTTTGTGTATATTCTAGGAGGTTTTTCCTTCCAATTTTTTCATGCTTGCCACTGAGAAACATAATTAGACAGTGATTTCTACATGAACAGATTAAAATGCAAACAGGTTCCCTTTCATTCACAGAGGGTTTTTATTTCAGATTGAAAGCCTTACCTCTCTGCCATATCCTCTAATTGGTCAGGTGGAACAGGCACTCCGTTAACAGACCTGGCTCTGTGGATCTCATGGAATGCCTTTTTGTGACCATCTACGTTTTTCAGCAGATCCTGATTTGATTTTAAGAAAGAGAGAGAGAGATTGAGGGGGGGGGGGAATGAGACACAGAGAGAGAGAGAGAAAGAGAAGGCTCACAGTAGGCTATCTAACTAATAAGCACAATTTTAAGCCTGCACTGATGACTCAATGTAGTTAACTATTTGATCATGCTCGCACATTTGCATGCAAGGTTATGCATACCACAAAAGCATTTACATCAACTGGAACATTTACATAGGGAACCCCCTTATAAAATGCTCTGCTAATGCTGTGCCTAGCAATTATGGAAGATTTGAAAACAGAGGATATACTACAAAGGTTTAACAAAACAAGAACTCTTAATTGTATTAAGTAATCCCTGAAATGCAATCTGCGAATACTCTAACATTACAACAGCATAATATTGCTAAATTTACTCTTTACATCTTTATAACAGATACTGACCTTTATTAAGCATAGATTCAAATTTCAGCAACTAATCTACTCCGCTATATATAGGCAGAAGATCCATAGCTCCTTACGTAAGTACATATTCAGTATTTAGTGAACTTTTCACTCTCTCAGCATCAAAAGATTTCATGATCGCTCTCTCTACATTACACGAATGAATGCAGAATGTGGTACCCAACCTGTATTCCTGTGACAAGAATTGTACCAGCAAAAACCTTACAGCAGAGCACATTTCAACTGTAACTAAGCAACACTGCTTCAAACGGCTTCCTGGAGATTACATATTAAAATGAATGACTGGCAGTAGTCTTTGAAGAGATGTCGTAACAATAACATGTAAAGTCCCCAGCGGCTGAGAGGACACAGAACAGCGGGTATTTTACTGCATACAGACAGCTCCTGGCACAAAGTGCTCAGAAGCCTATTAGCAAAGGATATAATACAAAGGTCCCCCTTTCTTACCTGGGGGAACAAAATGCAGGCTTGTGTATTGATCACAGATGTCTATTTATTCCTATGTGCTAAAGAAGGGTTTCTCCCTGGTCAGTGCCCAGCATTTGCACAGCAGAAATTAATGTTAATTCACTGGCTCAGCTCACCAAATGGTCCCACCATCCCCATCAACCCACGTATTTTTTATTGTTTTCCACTTCAGCCAACACCTTGTTGTGAGAGAAATGAACCAGGCTTTCGCAGACACAAGTGATGCAGACTTTACTACAGCAAAAACTCCACTGGGAGTATCCTGTGACTAACATACTCTCACATAAAAGGAGGACTTGGAACAAGTATCCCAGCTAGCTGCAAGGTCTCACCTTGCCAGGCAAAAAGGGGTGCCCCTAACATGCACTGGTAAGTCAAAATAAAACCCAGTAGTTTCATCCACAAGTGCAGCCTTTCTCTACACCATCTTTTCCCTTTCTCTATCATATTTACTGTTCAGTTTCTTTTATCATCTCACCAACAATTTCTGTCTAAATTTTTCTCGTATATATTACATAAATGCACAGACAAACCTCACAGTTTTGATTTTAAATGAGAACTTGGACTCAGCAAAGAACAATGGCAAAGGTATTTAAATTCGTCTGGAAAAGTTTCCCGTTTACCACAGCAGAGGGGACTTCTCATGCATGTTGTCATCACAACACTATGAAAATTCGCTTCATTCTATTTTTTCCCCCAGTGCATATCACCTCCACTGACTGTCAGCACACTTAGTATGTTTGTTCTCTCTCTCTCCTGTTTCACCTAGTAGGTTCATGTTGGTTGAACAATGTACCCAACTTATGAGCTCCCTATGGAATATTACCCAACATAAATCCTAAAATAGGGGAACAACTAAAATATTAATACCAGATATCTTTCAGATAGAAGAAGCAGGAGCATTCAAAAACAATTTTGAATATCGCTTGTAACATACACAGATATCACAGTTCAAGTCATCGCTAAAAGACACATTGCTTTAGCTACCATCACGATGACACCACCCACAGAAACTAGAAATAATATTCTTTCTTTGTGCAGTATGGATCATTTACAGCTTTGGAAACAATGAAATATAATGTACAGAATAAATGCATATGGATCTACCTTATGTTGTTCAAGCTTCCGGTGTATTATATTTGCTGTTTCCTCATGAGCTTGCTGAACAGTTACTTCTTCCCTCAGAGCAGCCTCTGCTCTATAGAGCCAAGCACCTATGGTACCCAAAGGTGCAGGAAGAGATTTATCAAGGTGTATGTGCCAATCAAGTAGCTAGGAAACAAAAATAAGAGGATTGAACTTCCTTCCTTGCTTAATTATACAAACAAGCATCTTGAGAAAAATCAGACTTTTTACTGTAAGACCAAAACCCCACATAACAGAGTAAGTTTGAGACATAATCCTAGGTATATTACTTCACGTTACTTCTGAAAATACAGCAATCTCATAGGCAACAAAATCTCTGTAAGGATTTGTTGATTCATGTATTTCCCTTCCAGAACGCTAACTGAGTTACAAAACTGACCACATATAAACTGGAAAACTGACAAGCTAAAGATCTGGAATTTCATCAGTTAATAGGCACAGTAAGGAATGTGAGACCTTCTTCCACTCAATGTAATTTATGCCATGCTCTCCCATAAAATCTTTTTATCTTTATTTTGAACATATTTTCTATGTGTAAAGTGCAAATGAGTCTCTGTTAAATACATGACATAAAAAAAACCCTCCATGAGTAATAATAATTTAATAACTTCTTATTTGGGACAAACAATATAACTTGTTTGAGATTTTTCATTCAATTATTACACAACTACTATCACAAATACCAATAGTAATTTATTACAATTGCAGCCAGGTCAAAAACAGCATTAAAGCCTCATTTATAGATAAAATATTCAGTATTACACAGAAACTTTTTTTAGTTGTATTAAAAAAATGTTAGAATTTTTTCAATCAATTTACATTAAAACATGGCATTTTGTAGGGGCACTGTGCATGCTTTTGTTTTTATCAACAATGTTTTGAACTTGGCTAAGCACTGTTAACACACTTTCAAATAAAGGGAAACTTCAAAGTATAGCCCTTTTTTTAAAGTTCATATTCTGTCTTCAAGCTATATTAAAGATGATAGTGCAGTAAATGTTCTCAAAACAAATGCCAAATAATTCAATAGTGCTAGAAATTTGGTCCACTTTTAGGTTCCTAATGCCTAATAAAATCAACAGCAAACAGGTGTCTAAATGACTTTAAATTCTCCTCCTTCATTTAATAAAATAATACATAGCATAATAATTTTCAACTTACCCTGGAAGAAATTCTGTCCCATGCTTGCTTCACCATAGCTTGATCAAGGGATAATTTACCATCTTTCCTTAATGACTGGGTTACAAGTTCAATCTGTTTCCTTTTTACCTCATATTGTACTGTGAAATGCTTAAATGACTGCAAAAAGAGAAAATGAAATCAGTGTAGTGCAAAGAATGAAATTCTTCAACATTTATGGAGTACTACAACCTATGACAATTTTGTACTGATGAAGTCCTAATCCTTCCCAAGGAGGAGTAGCAGTAGACTTGTACATTTACACTGAAATGCATTTTATTAAAGTGTTTAATAGACTATAGAATCCTCCAGGGAAATATAGGTAGGACTTTTGCATTTCCCTTCAGTTATCAGATGCCTGAACCCTCTATGAAAGGAAAGAATAACTGATCAGGTAGACAAGCAAATGGATTAAATACAACTTGGGACAGACTATGTCTGCTTTTAGAAAACAGTGGAGCTTCAGGAGAAAATTTAGACCAAAATTTATATTCCAATTTAGACATTAACCTTTGAGAGAGGGGTTAAAAATTATGCTCTAAGCCCTGTCCTCTCCACCTGTCACCTCATCCAGCCTTCAGTCATACCTCCCATCTGAGCTGTATCATGCAGGATCTGGAAGGACTGTACAGACACATGCTCACTTCTAACTAGGACAGTCCTTCTTCACACTGCTAGGAAAAGCTCTGTGTCAGGCAAACCATCTGTGCACTGTTCTACGTAGCAAAACTGGAACTGATATTATAATTCCTCCACCAATAAAAGGAAAGACAGTTTGTGTCCTTATTTCTTTAAACTACAGTATATTGACTTGCATATATACAGATCGCATAAAATACTGCAGTACATGTTACACATAATGATGACAATAATGCCTTATCACACAAAATTTTTCCTACCGCTTACCTGGTATTTCTCCTGTAAGCTTGTTTCTGCCACCTGTGCTCGGGCTAAGTCTCTTTCAAATTGTTCTGCCCACACTTTCAGGTCTCTCAGCATCAGCCTGTCTTCCTTCTATGATTTAGTACAACCACACACAAAAAACCCATTGGAGCCTATTAGTAGAGGTGTCAGATACAGCCCAGAAATTAACATCTCTCGAGTAAGTCAAGGTCATTAGTAGCAGTGAAAGCCAAGGGAACATCTGGTCCCCATTCTCTCATGGCTTATCTTCATACAGTGTAACTGAAAAGCGCTTCCTGAGTATAAGGGGAGAACTCAGCTTCTAGACATGAGTCTTACAGTGGTGAAATCATGACAATTTGGGACATTGCAGTGTCAGAGAGATTACTCGCAGTTCTCATTTGATGTTAAATTAACACAAAGTCCTTCGAAGATACCTCAACAGCTAATTTTAGTCTTCCATGTATTTGCAGAATCATTTTTCAGTAAAAGTTAATTGAGCTGAGACAGAAGAGTATTTTAGCATCTCTTACCACCATTTTATTATCTGGTCTGCTAGCGCTGAAAAAAAAAAATTATTTTCTGAGTGACTTCAGGGCAATCCTTGACATTAAGCTCCAGGTTCAGAAGTTGGCAAAATATTTTGATATAGAATGTTTTAACAAGGAAAATTAAAAGAAAGAAAACCCAATTGCATTCAGTTTCTTTTCCTTCCATGCCATTTTATGGCTTTGAAGAACAGCATATTTGTTTTACAGTTTTGCTTTACTATTTCAGTTTGTCATGGCACTGATGCTTTGCAGGGCTGCAATGTTCTCTGCAAAATTCAGTGACCTGGTAGCAAATAGAAAAACACTAACAGGAACTCTCGGATGTGTGCGCATGTTATATGAGAAGGTCAGCAGACAACAGAAGGGGGTTTTTTGTGCACTGTGTAAGCAGGCTAATCAAGTAGGATACAAGTGTCCATCTCAGATTTCTAACCAATGAGCCATATATGCTGGCATCATAATCAGAAGCTACTCTTTGAAACCATAGAAGCCATATTATTGTAAAATTTGTCAGAAACAGATCTGTTACAGAGAACAAGTGCAACACCACATCATATAAGTTAATCACCTAAAATGAGTGATTAAGTTTCAAGCATTACATGAGAGAAGAAAAACTGGACCACGTGATAAAAAAGCATAGCCACTGACTGTATTTAAGAAACAACATACTTTCTTTTGAGAAAAGATCCTAATCTGGGAAATGAGCCGATTATGGTTCCTTTCTTTGACAGCTGCCTCAAATACGTAAAATATAACTTTGCTTAATAATTTTAAAAGCATAGAGCTATTGCTTCATTTCAGCTGAGGAAAGGACAGGATCATCAGATAGGACGGAAACTCTTCTTTGATGTATTTCTACTAATCCTCTTACTGATCCTCTGCTGAAAACAGTGGTAGTTGGTTGGACAGAATTTGAGGTGTAAATATCACAGGTATTGTATCTATTAATTCACCTTAGCTTGCAATGAGATTAACATGATAAGAGGGCAGCTGTGCTGGAACAAAGTACACTATACCTCATGCTCCTGTCTTCTGACATTTGTCAAAAGTTGATACCTGAGAAACAGTATAGGACACATATGACATTTCCCTGCTCCAGCTATTTGTAATGCTGGGATTTCCTCAACTGCATAGTGTCCCAAGAAGCCAAAACTCCTAGTGCTTCCAACTTCTCAAATCATTTAAATATAGAGAAGGAAAATAAAATTGCTACTCTTCTGGTTTGATAGCTGGCTCTGTGTGTGGAAAAATATCAAGATTCTTTGAGATCGAGTAAAGCCAGGACTACTCCCCTATCGGTAGAAGAATATAAGAGAGAATTCTTAACTCATTCAGCCATCAGAAAAAGAACTTTGGTATTCAATGTACTCCATTCATTAGAAGTTCAAAATGTAGTGAGACTATTGAGACCTCTATTAGTATTTAGCTGTCAGCTCCATAAAGACTATACTAAACTATGCATCTTAATGGACTGAAAGTCCTAAAAAAATCCTACTAACTGAAACTTTAATTTAGATATTCTCAAAGTCAGAAAGAGAATAAGTGTATCACAATGTTGTATATATTACTATTAGTTCACACTATAAATTCGGTTTTGTAAAACACTGGCTTTTATTCCTCTATGGGTCATGCTCTTATTGATGAGAAGCACCTCTTTAAGGTAAGTCTTTGTAAGAAGAGCATCTGTGTCGCTACAACTGTTCATATCGCAATGTGAGCAAAATAGGTATTTTGCAAGATTCCTGTCAACACAGCTTAAAAATTTAATAATGGTTAAAACTGGGTCCGAAACAAATCTTTCAAAATAGGACATCACCAGGATAAAGAACACCTCTATGGTACCTTAAGGTAAAGAACACAGGAACAGCCACAACTCTCTTAAATCACATACCATTTCTCTGACATTAAGTGAAAAGATAAAGTTAACAGGTGGCATTGTGTCTTCAGTGATTTTTTTTTTTTTTTACTATTTAGTTAGACAATTATTTGTTTAATTGCAGATTTAAGTGTTTCAGTAACAGTCTAACTGAATGGTGCTGAAGACATTGTGCAACAATGCATGATAAGGGTTTTATTTATTTATTCATACATTTTCACAGGTTTCCAGTTCAGTGCAACACTTACCACCTGCAAAGGTGGTTCTGTGGTCCTTGGTTGATACAAAGGTATTTTAAAGTCTCAATTTGGGTAATCAACATAAAAGATTCACTTTCTTAGACACCAAGGCACCTGTCACCAACAGCCCCCAGGTTTAATGAGCTATTATTCTTAAAACAAGACTTTCATTAGTGCCTAGTGGTTCTTACCTTAGTAATAAAAATATCAAAAGGATATTCTTACAGACATGTAAACGATTTTCTAAAGCCTGCACATATGAAGTAGCATACAGATCAGAACATAAACCATCAAAGAAAATTTATCTAGGATAATTATAACTATTCGTGCTTTCCCCACTATGAGGATTATTGAACTCTGATCACATTTATTTCCATTTATATAAGCCACTATGACTTCTTTTCCTCATGCTACTTCCAAACAGCATTTTAAAGTATTAATTCATCCTGACACCTTTCTATGAATATTCACTGATTTGCAGAGATGAACAGAACTGGAACACTCAACTGCCAAAGAACATCAAAGAAGGTAATTAGAGAAAAGTGTTTCTGAGTTCCAATATGATAAGGGGGTACAATCTAAACTTACAAAGAAAGTTTTCAGCCCAGACTCAAAGTCAAAACATTATTTTATTAACTGATATGCCAGAGTTAATTTGAAAATTACATAATACAGAATACTCTGGTGTTTGAAAGGCTAAAAATACACATCTGTGTTTCATTAGAAATTTAATTATGGACTGGAAGAGGAATACTTTGTTGGGTTCTCTAATACGTAATTATACACCAGGTGAACTGTTCAAATTCTCAGGCACAGGCAGGATAAAATTTTCAAATATGAACTTTTAAATATAAAAAAATAAATCACCTGTTTTTCCGGGGTGTTGAACCATTGTATTGTCTATGTGCTCATAAAATCAAGTCCCTTTAAAAGGTTTTATACATGAATTCAATTAATTATGCCATTCCTTTTGAAAACTGGCTTGTATATATGTATTACTGGATGTATATGTGTCTATGTGGTACTAAAACACATTCACTGACAACAGTACCACAGATGCACAGTGAATGCTGAGCCAAGCACCATCTTCAGCGATAAGCTATTAATACTTAGCTGTAAAAGTAGACAGTAAATCACTGGAAGAGCTCAGGAAAGTTATTTTTGCAGTTGCTGCTCAAGAAATTCCTCTTACATTGGGGAAATCCGCTGGCATAAAGATGTTGGAGGTGACAGGATTATCTTCTGAATTACTTGCTCATCAGAGCACAAGAAGAAAAAGACTTTACATCAGAAATATTTTGAAGGAGAGTGCTTCCTCTGTAGTTAAATTTATACCAAGATAAAGAAATTGACAGAGCTTTTACCATTTCAAATCTTCACTAGCTTAAGCAGCAATGCACTGGGGCTGTGTAAGGCTAAGAATGTACAAGGTCCCATTAAAGCTGCCCAAACTTGCTTGAATGGATTGAGAAGGTGGGAATAATTCAGCTATCAGTATTAATCTTCACTTCAACACATTTCACTAGTTAGATATACATAATATGAGATGAGCCGTGGATCATGAGTGTGGAACCAAGGTAATTAATTGGATTAGGTCAAACTATAAACACTATGGACTGACTGCAGTGACACCTGTTACTTGTTTTATAATATATTAACTTCTGCAGTCTTTCAGCTTCACTTCTGAATGTTCATTTCAAATACTCCTCATCAGATTTCTGAACTTCTCTCAGTTAATACTAGACAATTATAAGTATCTAAATGTCCAAGATTATTTAAAAAGTATATTTTTAAAAACATCATAATTTATGCGAAAAAAGGAGCAGTGCATATCATGCAATTACACATGAATGCTCTTTCCTTCCAACACACAGTCCACATACATCACTTGCACAATCATATATACGATCTAGTATCTACTCTATAAACATAAAGACATACAAAAATATCCATCTAAAATGAGACTAGATGAGTAGAAACATTGATCTCTATTCTATTTTTTCATGTTTATATCTATACTTAAAAAAACCAAAAGCACAGTCTGAGATTTATTATAGGAGAGTTGACTTGATTTTCTATAATATTTCTGTGAAATTATTTGCCAAATTAATCATTAAGCTGTGAGGATCAGCTCATGTAAGAAGGTAGACTCAGACTCATTATGTTAATCTATTTGCTTTCTTGGGAAGATTAATCTAAGGCTAGCAAACCAATGTAGATAAAAACACCCAAAATCTAAAGTCAAGTAAGTGTGGGATAAAAACAGATAAAAAGCATGAAAGGTCCAATTCAAGCAATTCTTCTGGAGCATATTACCCTTACCTTAAATTTCATAAAAGAAATGACAAAAGTTGGGATTGCTTGAAGTTCCTAGCAATATGAAACAAATGGGAAAACAAGAAGAAGGGAAAAAAAAAAAAAAGCAAACAAAATAAAGCAAAGCAGGCAGAAAGTCCAGGGAGAACAATAAGAGCACCACACATGTAAGGATACAAGATATACTTAAAATATTATCAAGTTCACCTGTCTGTATCACACCCAGTGAAGTAGTTTTCATATTAGATCTGATTTCCAGATTACTAGTCACTGCATGATTTATTTTATCTGGAAAAAAAGTTACTTACCTTAGAGTAACTGTGATTCTTTGAGATGTGTTGACTACACAAGTTCTCACATGTGCATAGCTGGTCCATGCATGAGATACTAGATCCCTTTTAATTCCGGAATTGCACAGGCAAATAGCTGTTCCCTCTGACCACAAATAAAGGATAAGCTTCAATGATCACTCCACTTCTTCCAGTGCAAATCCCTTATAAACTGAGCGTTGAATCAGGAGGGAAGATGAATAGGAACTTGTGTGGACAACACATCTTGAGGAAACACAGTGGCAGCTGAGTTGGCTAAGGGCAGGGGGGAGAGGGTTAGAAATCCTCAACCGCCCACCCCCAGTCAAAAACCACCCAGACACACTCCACTCTGACTAACTAAATGTCTTCTAACTAAATATAGGCACCTGCAGCTGAGATAGTCACTCTTTCAGTTCTTTTTGACAGATAGAAAAAAATATTTGCATCTAGCATCTACTGCCCGACTCATCCAATTCTACAGCAGGCACTTAACACGGGTCAAATAGAATACAGCCTAAAAGTGCTTAATTTTGGGAAAAAAAAAAAGAAATAAAGAATAACCTAGGAATTTAAGGGATGAGTCTTGCAAGGTTATCTCTCCCAAGTACCTGGATTCTACCATTCTGTGATACATATTTCCTTATAGTAGACTTCAGGGGGAAGACAGAAAGGCTAAGAATAGGGGGATTACACCAGTCACAAAAATACAAAGCATGTCTGGATTTCTTTTTAATCAACTGCCAAAAACATTTTATCTATCATTACCTAAGGGAAGGAGTGATCTGAGGCAGTTTTAACTCTGCTGAAATTCTATACAACACAAACTTCTAGACAGTTTATTTAGGACACCATCTTAAGAAAGATGCCATCTGGAAGTGTCTATCCCTCAGTGTTACTGTTTACAAGTGGAGTGTAGGTACCTAGCTTTTAGATTCTTAAAGATGGATGAATCTTGTCCTAAGCTAACCAAACAATGCAAAATTCCTAAGAAAAGTTTTATGATGGACATGGATACCCCAGGTCAGTAAGAGGGAAGAAAGAGGGAATAGATACCATTCTACCTTGCACTATTAGCTCTGGTGATCACAAGGGCATCCAATTCACTTATCACATCCAAATCCATTCTTGTGTGATGCCATTTACAAAAGAGCATTCCTCTTGCATTGCAAGAAGACCTCTGTTGTCACTGTTTCACTAAAAGAAATTCTTAAATATATCAACTATGCTTTTAAATATCATCACAGAATCGCAAAAATCACAGAGTGGTTGAGGTTGAAAGGGACTTCTGCATGTCATTTGGTCCAACCTCCCTGCTCAGGCAGGGACATCTACAGCCCGTTGCCCAGGACCACGTCCAGACAACTTTTGAATACCTCCAGTGATGGAAATATCTGTCTGGGCAACTTGTCCTAGTGCTCAGTCACCCTCACAGTGAAAAAGCATTTCCTGATGTTCAGAGGGAACCGCCTGTGTTTGAGGTTGTGCCCATTGCCTTCGGTCCTGTTACTGGGCACCACTGAGAAGAGCCTGACTCTGTCCTCTTTGCACTCTCCCTTCAGGTATTTATACATGTTGCTAAGACTCCCCTCAGCCTTCTCTTCTCCAGGCTGAACAGCCCCAGGTCTCTCAGTCTCTTCTCATAGGAGAGGTGCTCCAGTCCCTTCACCATCCTTGTGGCCCTTTATTGGACTCTGTCCAATATGTCCAGGTCTCTTGTACCAAGGAGCCCAGAGCTGTACACAGTGCTCCAAGTGTGTCCTCACCAGCTGGCAACCTCCCTTGACTTGCTGGCAACACTAGCACTTTGGATCTGCTGTTGTGACAGCCTTATTTAACCTGGTGATTTAAATGATCCTTTGCCTCATTTTCACCAATCCAAATGCAATTATGAATTTGGGCTAGAAAGATGCGAAAGCACTGGATGAAAAAACATCCATAAGATATTTGATTACAAAACATTTGAATGAGTTTTGTGGTTTTTTCAATTTTCCCTTCAAATACTGTAGAAATATGGAATGCAATACTTACGTCTGTAGATTTTTAAACTGAATTGTTGGATTTTCAGCACTAGAATCTCTCCATAAGTCTCATGCAACACAAATGACACTCTTATTTTGCCAAGGATTATCTAGATATCTTGTTTCATCTAGATATCCCACAGTCAACAAGATCAACTGCATTAACCCCTGGCTTCTTTCCCCTTCCCCTCCAGAACTGTGTAAACTAATGTCCTAACATTTGTTGGAATTTGTGTATGATAGTCTGCCAAAACTATCATTATTATTTTCTTGAGAACAGATCAAATATATTAAAATGCAAGTTCTGAGTATGAGAGATTTGATTATCTATTGACAAATTCACCCAAGTAAAACAGCTGAGTGTAAAATAAGCTTCTCTTTGTGATATCTGACAGAAATACAAAACTTTATAGTAAGAAAATACCAAAGTGTGCAAAAGTTTAGCCATTAGAGAGCTTATATCTACCCAGTCCCAAACAGATGAAAGCATTGTGCTTTTTTTTCTATGTATTTCACTGCTTTGGGGCCAGTGACTACTTGGGTCCTGGACTTTTTGTGCATTGCTTATTGGCCTGGATATATCCAGTTCTCTTTCCCATCAACCTATCATGCCATGTGGTCACCATTTTGAAACATGACCAGAAACGAATTGGAAGTTATGGTGGACAGGACTACCGAGCAAGGTATAGAGTGGACACAGGTGCCTGATAGGGATGACAATTTCTCCAGAGATGAATTAGCAGAATTTGTGTCAGAAAAAAATGTGGGCCCCATCACTATTCTTGACTGGATACTCCACTGGGAAAGTGGAGTTTGTCTCAAACTGCCAGGCTCTCTATCAGGGATGTCAGAAGGAATATAGATCTTCCTCAAGGAAACAAAGAATTATGACTTTAGAAATCTAGTGCAATGTCTAACTCTTACTTCTCAAACTCTGGGAGTTAGTCATTTCTGTAGTGTGACACGCAGGGGACCAGCGGTTCTACCAAAATTCACCTGGATTGCTACTAGACTATCTTAGTGACATCTAAGAAGAAGAAGTGGCCTTGAGCTAAGCTTGTCAAACTGATGAATTTGTGTTGTTTCACTTCCTAGTAACTGGCAATTCAGGAGGCAACTCAGTAGTTTCCCTGAACACAGGCTCATGTGCCATCATCTCTGTGGGTATAGCCAGAGACAGGCAGAGAGTAGAATAGCCCAGCCCTACATTCTCCTGCATCATTTCTGCATAAAGCTCAGGAGAAGGTAGTGAGGCTGTTCCTCAAAATCCAACCTCAGCACAGGCAGCAGACCTGGCTGAGTCTGTTGGCAGCAGAAACTGCATTGTGTGCCATGATATGGAGATGACAGGACTGCTTTAGCCTGCCACAGGCCACAGCATGAGGCTTCAGTGCTCACTCCCTCTGCTTAAGCAGCCCCATTACTCAGTGGGATGCTGTGGCATCAGCACATGTATGTCCTCAGGCCAATGTTGCAGCAAGGAAAATGAAAAATTCCAGTGCTCAGGCACTGGAATCAGACAGCAAAGCTACAGCTGCTGTAGCCACAGAGCCATAAGGAATTAGATTCACTCCTTTGAAAGCTCTTCTGTAGCTCTGTAGGGAATGCAAAGAAACACAAAAAAAAGTGCTTCCTCTTTCTATCTTGCTGGGGCTGGGCAGATTGTCTCAGCAGTGTTTCCCGTGTTTGCCATGAAGAAAGCAAATGATCAGGATTAGGAAGTGAGTCACGATCACTTGGCATCACTGAGTATAGCCATTCTAGTGCAAAGCCAATGCACTAGAACATACATGAAACACAAACCAAGAAAAACACATCACTGAAAACAATTCCTTAGAGCAAGTAGTCAAACATCATTGTGCAATAGAAAGAAACCTGTGTCAAAATTGTCAAAACTGCCTCCTGAGCCTAAAAGCCCAAAGACTACACCTAAGCAATCTCTTGGAATATTCTTGCTTGTATCCAGAAACCCAATGTGATACAGAAGTAAAATCCAGTGAAACAGAAGTGATGCATTGCTTCAGGTAACAAATTATTGCAATCTCATTGGTATTATGCTTGAAAATCTCTTGGGGAACTTCAGGATCCATTGGTTTGCTACTACCTACAATAACTGTTCATGTTCTTTTTGGTTCCTACTGCTGAAAATAGGAAAATCTCTGCAGGATCACCATTCTATCTTCTCCCTCTACTAGTAAACATCTGCAAGACTAGTTCCTTTATGCTCAGCTAATCTTTTCTAGTTTTCTTATTGTACTTACTTTTCACTTGAACTGCTCATCAAAAGGAAACATAATAAACTGTAAGAGAGCTATAAAATGTATTTATAAAGCCCCCCGCATGATAAACTGATTTGTATAGTTATGCAAGAGAAACTTACATCATTGTCCTGCACATCAGTCCCTGTATGATGAGGATCAGGATAGTACTTCAAAAACTGGGCTACATAGGTCATGACAGACTTTTCATCTGGCTTATCAACATCCACATCTAGACAAGTATAGAACACAGTAAATTAATTTTTAGCTGAATGGCACCAAATGCTGCTTAAATGTCTAAACACTGTGAAACAGCACACCTGATTTAACCCATGCTAGTTCAAACTTTTTTCAACTATGCATTAGCTACCTTCTGCATCAAGGAGCCTTGGAATTCCTAGTTCTGCTTCTGCGAGTGTGAACGCTGCTTCCAGGTTTTCTCTGTTTGACCTTCCCCTCACTTTCTCCATGTCCACTAAATCTGGGCGGATAGCATGAATAACAGAATGAAATGCAACACCACTTCTCCAGCTTTGTCCAAAGTCTTTGATTTCAATTCCAACTTGCCTAAAGAATATGAAAGGAAAAAAAAAAAGTGACATGCAACAACATTAGGACTAGATGAAACAGGGGAGGAGTCAGGATGCTCCACCCAGTGGCTACCCATCATTAAACCTAAACCACCTGTTGTTCCTGCAATGCTACTCAGGTCAGCTACAGCTCCATCCATCCACTGCATAAATTCACCTCTGCCTATGAAGAACCAAGAGTTTTTTGTCATATGCATACTGTATTTGTCTCCATTGGGCTTACTAGTGGCAATCAGCCAATGGTATTTTGAACAAATGAAGTGCACCAAGGTTTTCAAGCTTCTTGTATGACATACAGAGAGTCTGTGGATGTATGCAGCTCCATTCCCTATTTTCTCCCTCACTATAAAGCACTTCATATCTCCCTCCATTATTAACTACTGCAGTTCAGTTAGGAACATCAGTGTCATATCAAAAAAAAAAAAAAGACTACATGAATCTGTTATCTATTAAAAATAAAGCATGAATAGTGATGTCACTGTTCTTCAGGTGAAAATGTAACACACAAATTTCTTTATACTCTTACCAAAAGCATGAGTGATACTATAATTTCATATACCTAAAACAATTACACGTCCACTAAAAACAAAATGATCAAGAAATAGCAATCTACAATGAGACAGTAATCAGAGCTGAATCACACTTCTGATTGCTTCTTTTAAATGTAATTCTGAAAGTTATGGTGACCCATGGACTGCAAGGCTGTTTTTTACTTTCAGTATGCTAACTTCCTTTGAGGACACACATAGACACCGAGGTAGTCTTGCCAGTGGGAGGTTCATAGCAACAGTAACTCTGAATAAAGGCTTCATTCAAAGTTCACTGTGACCAGTGAAACACTTTCACTGACTTTAATGGGCTAGGCAAAGTGTACCATCCTTCCTCTAGGCTTCTTTCAACACATTTCACCTACTCTTCCCCATAATGTTGACAGTTTCATTTATGAACCTCTTTGTTTGTATTTTTGCTTGTTCATATGTCTGAAAATCACAGCTGACCACTTTCAGTTGCCTGTGTCTTACTGACAACAGTGCAATAGGAAGAATGCCAAATTAGACTGTATCACACTATAAATTACTGTATTTTACCTATTTATTGGAGAACTGGAAAAAGTCTGTATCTTTACAATTATATTTCTTTTCTCTGAGATATCATTCCATAACTGGCCATTTCCCCTCCACATTTTGCACATGATTGATCTCTTCAAATAGCAGTGATTCTTTAATTTGAACAAATAGATCCATTTTATTCTTTCACATCTTTGATTTTTATTTTCTTATTGTGGAAGCCATCAAAATACTGTTGTATCTTTGATCTAATTTATGCTTTTTTTTTTTTAATCAGTTTTTGGAAACAGAACCAAGGTGGGATAATTATACTAAATAAAGGAGAAAATTCTTAAGTTAACAAGAGATAGGAAGAAATAACTCCAAAATAACTCCAAAATAACTTGGATTAAAAAGAATGAAAATTCAGGGCAACTTTTGTAGTAATATGTCCCTTGTGTCACAAAACTGCAGAAGGATATTCATTATTTTTCATCACCTCCCTTCAAAAGCAAGTGCCAGAATTTAATGCTCCTACTAGCTCTGTCACTGAGGAATGCTAAGTCAGTGTGGGACTTGCATTGTCACATCGAATGTTTTGGCAGCAGGACTAATACATTGTCATTCAGACATCTAATTCCCCTTTCAGTTCCTCATTCTGTCAAAGATAATCCCATTCATTATTCAGAAACTAAAAAATATGATTGCTTCTAAAATTAACGCAAAACACTATTTATTACTTGCTTGTTATACGGTGGTAACATTTAGCAGCCTCAGTTGCCAAAAAGAATACGATCACAAGGAGCTTCTGTATACATACAGAGCAAAAGGACAATTCCTGACTGAAAGAGTTTAGAATCTGAAGAAAAAATTTGCACTTCAGTTATAAATTCAGCTCATTTGTAGGTTACTTACTTTGCTGCTGTGTACTGTATCCATTTTAACAAAGCCTTCCTGGCACTTCCTTGGACCTTGGTTACCACCTTCCGTTTGCTTGGAGGACTTGCAGTTTCTGAACTGACAACACTCTCCACAGAAGAAGCACTGCTAGACAATGACTGCAGCTGTGGGAGGTTGCTGGTAAGCTCTTCAATCTGTGGGGAAAAACATTAATGGACTATTTGTAGATAATCTTCTTAATTCTCTCCAATTGCTTAAATAAATTCCTTATACAACTGACAAAGTTGGGCAGAAGCTATGATCCACATGCTGTGTTTTATTTAACTGTACATTAAAGTAGCTTCAAAAATGTTAATGTATGTGCCCAGATGATGGTCTTAATTTCAGAAGTACAAAACATCTAGCAATCATTGACTTTCTTGACACCCTACAGCTAGACAATATACAAGTGTGTCATGTTATCTATTATGATGAATTACCATTGAAATAGGTGACAATGGCTTACAGTTAGCTTGAATTCAAATTATAAAACAACCCACTAATTTCAGAGGAGGCTCATTCAATTAAAGAATGGAAGTGACCCGAATGATCTCATCTGGATAGTTCTTTATTTACCATTGTACTGTTTTGGCACAAATTCAATTGTGGCTTTGCTTAGAGATACCTTGTGAAGGAACAGGGAATGCACTGCAGGCCAATCCCATTAGTAGTGCTTGCTGAGGGTGTACAAGTTATTTGCCTTCCATCAAATGAAAATCACTAACTTGACTTTTTTAAGAAGATTAAGTTGACTAACAATTTGGTTCTTTAATATGAAAAAGTTATATCCAGACGACGCTGCAAGATTGTCTATGCTGTCTACTTAAAAACCAAAGTTTTGTCACATCACAGAATGAGTCTGCTATAATGAGAACCACAGCTCTCGGGCATTTCTGCTTTCATTCATGTTAAAATGATGTATCTACTTGTGACAACTAAAGAAAAGCTCAAAAAATGACCCAAATAAAACTGATGCAGAGAACTAGAGTTTCAGTAACTCTGAGAAGCATAATTTTCCTCATTCATCTCTATTAGAATAAAAATGTTGATATCATTCTGGCTAACTTTTCTTTTGAGAAGGAGATCTGAACTATTGAGGTGTTGCACTGGATGGTGCTTAGGAGAACAGCATCCCTGAGACATAAAAGCTGCATCACAACAGAGCCAAAGCCAAAGAACTCCATAAAGCAGAGCAACAAAATCAGTTGTTTTTTTAGTTGTTGAGCAGTGACTCATTTGTTAACTCATATGGACAGGATTTAGAAAATCATCTTTCCCTCCCACTTAACTTCATCAGAATGCAAATGACTTCTCCTCTACAGATTCAACCTCCTCTCAAGCTACGCCATTCACAGCTACATTTTATCCTTGCAAGTATCTGCATCTCCCACTGAAATCAGCACGTTTACATGTATTGTTTGAAAATAGTTACTGTCTGACATTAAATGCACTGGAATTAGACACACAGCACAAGCACCACTGGTGGTGTTAAAGGTACTTGTACCAAGAATCCACAATTCTATAATTTTCTTCTATTGCTCTGTTGTATTCTTCAGAGAAAGTGGAAGAATATGTTCCAGTGACGAGGGAACTCCATTCTAGGCCTAGATCAACCTATTCCAAAGACAAGTACCTAATTTTAACCAATGTAAAGCAAAGCATCAACTGTTGCTTTATTCAGGATCAGATCCTCAGCTAAGTATGAAGTGACTTGGCTATAGTGAAAAACTGGAACTTCACCAGTTCATTTGAAATGATGACCTGAACCATTATTTGAGCAAGCTACACTAAAGTATAAAAAAATGGAGTACCTGAAAATATAAAATTATGGTCCACACCAAGCCAAGCACAATAGAAGGCCTGCCATCAGCAATATCAGTTGAGTTTATGTTGACAAGCTTAATCTATATAGGAAAGAAAACATGTGTTGTTACCACACACAAGGAATGATAACAATTATTAAATTAATTTCAAATAGTTTTTATATTTTAATGCATTTTTGCAATCAAATAACAAGTTTCTTAATTAAAAAAAATCATTGAATGGTGGAATTTCACTTTTTAGACAAGTATAGCTATAGGCAATGAAAGATTTTTGAGACCATTGCATGCTATAATTTGTAGAAAAAATATTTCACTTCAAGCAGAAAGAACAATAAAAATTACAAAGATCCATTGTACAAACCGGAGATCCTCTGTATATGGACTAGCATGAAAAGCAAAGGGAAAAGAAAGAAACAAAACCAAGTTTAATTACTAGGTAAATGCATCAATTTAATTTTATAATGCAAAGAATAACATTTTTGGCACATATTACAACACAATTAATAAGGGAAGCAAATTAAATACTCTGTAACAGATTTTTAATTATGTAGGGGTTCCTTGTTGTAGTTCTAATAGATTTGGAATGGAAAGAGAAAAGTGAGTTTAAGAATAAAAAAGAAAAGGAAAAAGGGGGGGGAAAGCATAAAAGAAAGATAAGAGAAAAAAGAATGCCACAGTTCTCCAGTAGAGAGCTTTTTATTGTAGAGGATATTACCACTTCTGAAGAAGGCTCCCTTGCAAGACAAACCTGACTACAGTTCTTTTAAAATAAGAGTCAGAAAAAATCAGAGTTGTCCGAGCTCACATGAAGTTTTTCAACAGAAACAGGAACACAGTCCATCACTTTTAACTCCCAAGTGCTAATCTATAGTCTGAATAAAGTATTAGCCTAAAATAAGCTCACAAGATAAAAGGCAGTAAAGGAGGGGATAAGGAGTATATCATAAAGAAACTTACAGGTAAATAATGAAAGAGTCGGAAAAAATCAGAGTTGTCCAAGCTCACATGAAGTTTTTCAACAGAAACAGGAACACAGTCCATCACTTTTAACTCCCAAGTGCTAATCTATAGTCTGAATAAAGTATTAGCCTAAAATAAGCTCACAAGATAAAAGGCAGTAAAGGAGGGGATAAGGAGTATATCATAAAGAAACTTACAGGTAAATAATGCTCAAGAAAATGGAATAAAATGGGTAGTATTGGAAAACTGGCAAATACGTTAATACTTATTTCCTCAGCAAAGCTAATCAATCCTGATGTAAATATGAAGGACTGCAAAAGTGTTCATGCACTGCAAGCTTGTTCATGGACAAAGGTTATGGAAAAACCTTGGAGAATAGACTAAAGAAAAGCAGGAGAATGACTCATTTGTCTCCCCAAAACAGAGAAAAGTGTGCAGTTCTCTGAATAAGCAGCTGGAAACCCGCTAAATAATGTCAAGCGCAAACAAAAAATTATTGTTCAGGGCTGTGAAGCTCTTTTCAGAATTAAAAATCCACAGGCTTCGTGGGAAGAGGCAGAGGAGAAATCCCCACAGGTTATATTTCCAATCCTCTCCACCAAAAAATATGACAAAACTCTCTGAAAATTGACATTACTTGCTTCTCTGCTGGTCAATCAGGAAAATTTTCTACTACCTACCTAAAGAAAAATGTACCGAGTCTCATTTTCTCAGCTGGACTAATTCCCACAAAAGTTCTTATTTTTCTAAAAGCGAGGTTTTTCTTATATAGATTACAAATCAAAAGATTTACAGGGACTCAGCTAAAGCTTCTGATTAGGCTACTGTTCACAGAAGCATAGCCTACCTAGTCTAGTTATTGTGCTTTGTCTTATACTCCATTAAAATGAATCTAAAACTACAAAATAAACTTTTTAGAACCACCAAAAAACCAGTTTGGTCCAGAGTGATATCTGTTAATTGCCAGCTGCATTTTGCAGTATAACAGGAGTATTTGCAGAAGTCTGGAGAGTGAAAATAGGAAGTTGATTAAACGTGTAATAAACTTAACTTATGGGAGAGCCCAAGGAAGGAGGACACCCTGCTGGCACTCCCCAAAGTGCTGTGCACAGCCACCCATCTCCTTTCGCCCACCTCTGAGAGCAGGGACTGTACTCAGCTTCTGAAGAGGCATTTGTTGTCTGAACAGCATCCCCACCTCTTCTGGGAGAAAAAGAGTGACAGCCTGGATAGATATATCCTTCAGGCTGGATTCAACCTAGAGACCACCTGCTAATGCATGCCAATCTACCTGACACACCGGGTATTTCCAACTTCCTCTAAAAGAAAATCTGTCTTTGTACCTAAGCATCCCCTCTCAGCCTGCATATGATATCATTTGTATTAACAAACTGTACTACATAAACTAGTGAAATCATGAGCTAAAGCTGAATTTTGCTTTGGGAAAAGAATTGTATTTCCTTTAGCTATATATTTTTCAATTAAAAAGAAGTTCTCTTACAGATTTTTTTTCTACAGGCATCTGCTAAGATTGTTTCCCATGTCAGAGAAATACAATTAGGTCAAGATGCTACAGGGTTAAAGAGAAGGAAAGAATGCCAAAACCCAACAGCTCCTGGTTGCACTGTGGTACAGCATTGTGGAGACATAAAATTCATCAGGTGTTACGGCACTGAGAAAAATTGAACTAAAATGCAGAAATTCGAAGAACAAAAGATTTGTAATCTAAAGAAACAGATACAAGTCATTACAATATAGAGACAAAAGTAAAGAAAAAACGTCAAAGTAGATTGCTTATATTTGATATTCATACCTAGATCACACTGAGCCTTTAGGCTTTCTGTCTTTTGTTAAATTTATAAAATATATGGTTTAATTTCTAAAATGGCCACAGCACTGAATTTACCAGAATCAGTCCAGGAATTAGTCTGAAGTCCTGTCAAGCTAATAAACGGTCACGCTGTTCTAAATTTTCATGTCTATACTTTCAGGGAGTAGACTTTTGCATGTACAACCCAGCAAAGTTCATAAAACTATGCTTTTCATTATAAAATAATGTCTCTACTGAACTGAAGACCATTGTTCATTGCTCAGAACAGCAACAGGAAAGTAGGGAACATGAGGACCTGAAGAGCATATTAAAAAAAGAAAAAAAAATGGAAGGAGATCATCCAAAGTGATTCTAACTGAAAGGAAAAAAAAAAAGTTTTACCCTATACATTGTTACATATCAGTGTTGGAACTTGACATTTTTACTTTGCAGCAACTTTTAGGCACTGTATAGAAACTGAAGACTGCACACATAGGTCCAGTTTTGGAGAATAAGAACTGGGAGGTGGATACAAATCATACATTTAAGAAAAGAAAAAAAAAATGAGGAAAAAACAAGACTAAGTGCTATCAAACCTACCCGTCTTCCTTCTAGAAACTTAAGAGCTGTGCCAATGTTGGCAACCCAGTGAATTCTCTTCAGTTGACGTCCCTGCTCACAAGGCTTAAAGAGAAAGAACAGCATAAACGCCAATTAAATTTATGCCACTTTGCTGCAAAAAATGAAGTTCCAGGTCATTACAAATGCCTATGTACATAATTTAGTCTAGTTTACATGTTAAAATGTTCCTTAGAACAGTCAAATTCTATTTTTGCATATGCTAACAGGGAGGACCAACAGGTATAGGGGACATAACTGTGACAGTTCTAGTACAAAAGAGTTATAGGATGTCTTAATAACCTCAGGATGCGAGCTGTCGGCTTCAGCCCATAAACTTCATCAAATCAGAGAACCGTTTTGCTTACGTAAGATAAACTGCTTCTCTTTTTATACACACACACATATATATATATTTGAGAAAAGGCGACATTTCTCTCAGTAAAATATTTTTGCTTGCACAGGAGAAGTCAAGGTCATTGTTATTTTAAAAAAAAAAAATCAGTCTGCGGTGAAGACTTCTACCTAGAGGATTTTTATCCATTCTCTCTAATACCTCGCTAGTAATAAAAACCCCACCTATCACAAACCCTCATTGAACTATGAATTTTGCTGAACTTCAGACATGCAGGCTAAAAAAAGACAGAGTTCTTTGAATTAAATCAAGAACACATCCTAGGCTTCTAATACGCTACAGTGGAATTAAATTCCCCACTGAATCTTATATTGTAATGCAAATATACTGCTACTATCATTTAAATTCATGCTCATAAATTTCCAAATGGATTTAAGGCCTGCTATAGATTCCAAAATTCCTTTTGCAGTTACAACAGACTACCATATTCTGCTATACAAGACCTTTTAATCAACCAGACATTATTCTGATTCTGTCATATCTCCTCTCTTTCACTAATTAATGTAGGCAGGATACAATCCAATGAAGTTGCTGTAACAGGTGCTGTCATTAAAATTCTTTTCCTGTTTTACTACTTCTGTTTTGCCACAAGAGGGAGACTTTCTGTCTTAGACGAACAGAAACAGAAATGGGTATATTTCAACAGAGCAGAAACAAACTTGAAGGTATAGCTTTTTTCCCATCTGACAGTAAAATCAGTTTTGCAGTCTGAACTACCACCTAATTTGCAGTATCACCTGCAATCAAAACAGAGGTGAAATATGAAAAAGGCAGAAGTGTGTGTCCTGGATTCGGCTGGGATAGAGTTAATTTTCTTCATAGAAGCTAGCATAGTGCTGTGGTTTGGATTTAGTACTACAAGAATGTTGATAACACACTGATGTTTTTAGTTGTTGCTAAGTAGTGCTTAGACTACTCAAGGACTTTTTGAGCTTCTCCTGCTCGGCCAGGTGCATAACAAGCTGGGAGGGAGCACAGCTAGGACAGCTAACCCAAACTGACCAAAGGGCTATTCCATACCATAGAACGTCATGCTCGGGGGGGGGGTTAGTTGGTCAGTCGGTTGCGGGGAGAGCGATCGCTGCTCGGGGACTGATCACAGCTTGGAGCGGGCTGGGCATCGGTCAGTGGGTGGTGAGCAAATCACAGCTTGGGGCGGGCTGGGCATCGGTCAGTGGGTGGTGAGCAATTGCATTGTGCATCATTCGTTTTGCATATTCTGTATATTCTGTTACCATTTGCATTATTACTATTATTATTATTTTCCCTTATTAAACTGTCTTTATCTCAGCCCACAGCTCTAACCTTTTTTTTTTCCTTCCCGATTCTCTCCCCCATCCCACTGAAGGAGGGGGGAGTGAGTGAGCGGCTGCGTGGTGCTTAGTTGCCAGCCGGGTTAAACCACGACAGTGTGGCACTTGCAAATTGCCTATTTGTGAAGGAACAAGTAACGTCTGAACCCTAGAGCAAGCAGAATGACAGACTGTGGCCCTACTCTTTTAGATGCTGCCACCCGATCTGCGAGCTGGTTTGGAAAAAGTGAGAGCCCTTGGCCTAAAACCCTTTCATTTTTCTCCCACGTCACATACACAAAACTATCCTGGCTCCCAAGAGACAGCCTATTTGCCATGTATGCACCGTGGCCTCTGTACACAACTTGGCTATGAAAAAGCCATTTGGCACCAGTTAAGGTTTTTTACAGTAGCAGAGCAGCTGTCAAGGTAAATGGATATAAAACCCCATGAAATTTGAGGGGGTCACAATTTTTTTTCAGAGAGAAAGCCCTAAACTGACTAAGAAAAAACTGTCATTATTTCTTCAAGATGTATAGAAGCAGCTTGCAGTTTAGACCGTGTTTGTGTCATAGGAGTACTACCCAGATGAACTGCAAAGACTAATACAAATAAGCAATTTTTATGAACTAGTAAGACAAAATTAATAGAAAATGCCTAAAATCAAGTGTCAGTATATAATAAACTTTATTTTGTTTTGTAACCAGAGAGCCCATTCTGTGAATAAACTTATTTTGCCATGTAGCAGTCAAGTATCTTGCAGTATTCAAATACAGAAGCATCTTAGAAAATTATATCCTAGAGAAATCATGCAGCTATCACAGAAGGAAGGAAGGAAACTCTTACCAGCTTCTGCCCAGAAAGAACCTCCAAAAGGGCAATTAGCATTACGCCATCCTTGATATCTTCAAACAGATCATTCACCAGCAAGGGAGGATTGCGCTGAAAAGAGAGAAGACTTCAGATATTATAAAGGCTCACCAGCATTACATCCCATCTCCCTTCCCCTCAGACAGAAGCACAAAGAGTGGCTGGTCCCCTTCTTTACATTTTTTAATATTTAATATTAATGTATCATGTAACCATGCTTTGCCACCATGTTGTTTAACTACTTAACACTTCTGGTGCAGGACTGTAACACTAGATGCTTTCTGCCACTAATGATACAATGGGAAAACCTTCTGCTCCCTAAAACAAGCAAAGAAACAGCAGCTACTGCCTATGTGTCTATAAAATACACACAACCCATGGATGTACTGTTACTGTCACATTTCAACCTATCAGCATATTTTGCCTCGTGTGAAGTACGTCACAGAAATTCCACTCTCTCAGTCTGAAAAATACAAGGAGCTGTGTGAAGGAAAAATCCCTACAGCGGTGTGGCTGGTTGAGCAATGCTGCTACTTCCTCACAGCTGACGGTTGTTACACCGAGTTACTGTATTTTCTCTCCTCTCCCCCAGGCCTTGCAGAATTCCACAGTGCTGTTAGCACTGTGTCAGCTTCTACTTAAAGTCCATAACATATGTCTTTACATCGGCAAACACAACAATGATAATACTGAAAAATCTGCAAACAGATGATGTTCGAGGAATTTTGACTAGCAAAGTGACATCATTAAACTCTGCCTTCTTAAATACATCCCAGTTTGTGGAACTATGGCTCTCAGCCGGTCAGTACTTTAATGATCACAAAATATCTCTTAGAAACAAAAAGGTTAAAATTGGTACAGCTGAAATAAATGAAATAGACACTCTCTAGCTTTCATGAGCTTGTCAGCATTCACATATTACTAATATTTACACCTGCTAATTCACTAAAATGGCGATCAGACTACAAAATTCTCGAAATTAGTTTAGGTTTAATAATTTACTTCTGGGGTAATTCTGAAAAAAGATGAATGTACAACAACTTGATCTATTACTTCTGTTCTGTACAAAAATGGATTTGAAGAGATGAACCTAACAAATTAAACACTTCTCTTTAAAAGGTAGAAATACTGTAACAAATCAAGAGAAAGCAAAGGTTTCTGGCTCCCAAAATCAAAACACCTTGTTTTTGTTGTTCAGCTTGGATGAACTAATATTTCAAAGAGACGTAGTTTTGTCATAAAGTGGAAGAATAACTCCTTTGCTGAAAGCAGACTTCATGTGAGATTTGATGTGCTCTAATAGCCACAATAGAAGAGTCTATTTTTTCATGTTTATAACAAAGCAATATTACAACTCATTATGAGGGTATATTTAATCATAGTTCTTTTTTATTTCCTAGTAATGCAATGGATAATGGATCATGTTCATTCTTAATATAACACCAAAGAAATCAATGGAGCAAACAGGTCACTGGAGATTAATTTGTCCCAGTCTTGCATCACAGGCAGTTGACAGAAATGCAATTAATTTTCCTCACCTTCTATGTTATCATTTCCTGTTTGAAGTTTGGAGCAGCTTTGGTTTTATCAGTATTACTGTATGATATAATACAGAGGAATTTTGTGCTAAAATAATTCAGCAATAAAGACAAGAGGATTACAGCAGCTGACCTTCTAATCCAACAGGAGGTGAAGGCCTAAAAAATCTCACCACCTATCTAAACGCCCCAGTAGTGAGGTTTGCCTCTTGAAGCTCACTGTACAGTAGTGAAGCAGACAGGTTTTTATAGACGGCGATGTAGGATACATTTAAATTTCAGGGTAAGTGAGATTTACAGCGGCCCACAAGCCTGGTGCCCATAACGTGCCTGTCAGACAACCTGTTTAAGCGCAACACAGCTCCCTTCCAGCTTGAGAGGTTTGGTACCCTTACTCTCAAATCAGTGTACAGGCCAGAATTTGCCTCATCCCAGCATGAAGTCAAAAGTCATCTGGCATCCATATGCAAACCAAGTCTGGGAAGCACCTCTGGTTTCCACAGTACATAGCTTCACACTGTAGATATAACCTCTGATCGCCATGTCAAGCTCTTGCTCTGAACCACCCTTCACTGGGTTGCTCCTCGCTGACATTAGTTACAAAACCTAGATTTGCACCCTAACTGCGGCATGGTACTAAGGCAGTAAAAGTATCCCTGAGACATCACCCAGGTAAATTAACATCTACAGTACTTTCAACATGAATCGAATATTGGTTTGGGGAAAACTAGGGGAAGCATTAAATGAGATGAGAAGCAAACAAAGAAACCATCAAATGACTTACACCAAAGTCAGTAAGACCTACTGCTCTGAAATGCGAGAACCACAACAATTGTCCATAAAGCAGCAGGCTGAAATGTACTTTTTGTTGCTGGAAGGTTGCATCATTACAAACACTGCCAGTATTTAACAGCACACACAATGTACCTTAACACCAATAAAACGGGAACAGAAGGCAGGTAGAACAGCTGTGTCACAAGATCTCCTGTATGAGACTCCTCTAACATGGAAAATTAGTTAATTATACAGACTGCCAAAACCGTTTTGCATATTATGCTTTATAATATAATATTTTTCACTACCCTGAAGATGCTAACACCTAATTACAAGGAGGCGAGACCCTCATTGTGTTTCATAAAACACTTTTTTTTTTTTTTTTTTACTACTCTGAGCACATAGCATAGAATTTACCCTATTATTATGACTCCAGTCTCTCTTAGAAGTATGGAATGAATTATATCTTTAGTGGCATATACAGAAGAATAGATTCCTCTTTTACGTAAGGATTCCACAGATACCAATCTTATTCTCCATGCCGATACAATTCAGGAAGATATACATACACTAGCTGATACCGAGAAGTCCATAAACCCCTATTTATTGTACATGGACCATCGCACAGGATGGCTCAAGCTACCTCACTGTTTTTCCAGGCAGATTCTCTACTGAGATTAACACAACATCTTTTGTTGGAATGGATAAATACCTACTCCTTGGCTGCATATATGATGTCAAATGAAATGAAAAGAGAAAGTGAAGCTGTAAACTGCTTACTTATTAGCCTCCAGAGAAGAAAGGGGTTTTTTAAAGCTGTCTTCAGTTAAAACCTATTGAATACTTTTTATTCTAGAGACTCAACAGGATTTAACACCTATTCACTTTGTTGCCTTAATGCACTGCCAAAATACTAACTGTAAATCAGTAAAATCAGAGAAACAAAACTAACTTAAAATTTTGTAATCTTGAAAATTTTGAATGTACTCCAGATTTTGGCTTTTTACATGTAAATGTATAGCTCTAGCAATGCAGTCAGCTGCAATGATCCTAATACACTGTATTTTGAATGTTGGAAAGCCCGTGCAAAAATTTTCATGAAGTCATTTTTAAACCAGGAAAAAAGAACATTTAAAAAGTATATGAAGTAACCCCTCAAAATCCTGTAATATTAAAGAAAAGCTGATGTTTATAAATTTCTTGAACAAAATTCTTTGAGGGAACTCATAATGTACTTTGATGAACAATCAGACATTAAATCTACAACTTGTCAGATCTACGCTAAGATTTCAGATGCCTTAGTATTTGATTTTTTTTTTTTCCACAAGCTTCTTCAACAAAGCAAAGTAGCAAAATAATACCAATTATATGCTACATACTGCATTGCATGTGTTCTGTTAAACACTCATTTATTGCAGCATATGCAACCACAGTAGTGTAGCTTACAGTGACAATGACATTTAGGAACAGTCATGTCACAAAGAGGGCGGCGCACTCAGTACAAGTAAATTCATGTGCTCTGTAGGAGGAATATGAACTAATTAGGAATGAATCTTAAGGGTTAGTGAACCAGATTTTTCCAATATTAAACATTTATTTAAATAACTGTATTTAGAACTGATCACAAATGGGAACTGATGAGGAAATGCTTTGCTTAAGCTTGTTCCTCTTACAAATTTACCTCATTTGCTATAGAGTTCAGGAAATATTCTGAATGATTTAAAAACTGAATGTCAGTATATATGAAAAGCATTTGACTGACAAGCCTCAAAAAAAGAGATTTATAATAGACATGTAATTTCTAGACATTCCTCCTCTGAAACAGTAAAATAAGTTTTGTAAAATCCAAACCTCAGATAAGGAACCAATATACGTTTGCTAAGCTTCACTTTTCTATTCCAACACTTTTTCTTGCATTTCATATCTCATTTGCATTTTTGCTACAGGAATCTTTTTGTCACACCCTGCACTTCTCTAATGAATAAGTCATACTATACAAACAACAGTACCTGCATCATAATGAATGCCAATGCCAACATTGGAAACTACCTTTGCTACACTAATTTTCAAATAATGTTTCAAAAACCACTGAAAAAATATGTGAAAACCTATCCACATGCACAAACAGGAACAAATCTGTGTAACTATTGAATTTGTCTATGCAGGGAAATACATGTGAGAACAAGAAGGAGAATGTGAAATTTCAGAGTTACTCTGTAATAGCTGGCCCACCCCCCTGCCCCAGTCTAATTCCTAAATCCTTAAGCGCATAGGTTTTCCCATTCCTTGCTATTAATGACTATTTTTATGACTAAAGCCTGAAGGACTCAGCCCTAAGTTCTACATTATTAAGTTCATCACACAAATAAATTTAGTGTGCACTGTTTAATATTAGAGGTTATGTGCAACACTAGTGAAAACAAGCAGTGACTGTTGGAGCAGAAAACTGCCAGTCAGATTTTCCTCATCACGTATCAAGATGGACATTGGCTTAAATTTTTTCTGTGTCAGTGACTAGGACACTGAAAGCCTCTGTTTTCCCATTTGAAAAAGACACAGAATTACTTAGTCCATTGATGAAAACTGATGAGGTTCTTGTGTGAAGACCAACAAGCTACATTCTAAGAACAAATATCATCGCTGACAGCATTGTGTGTGAGAGCTGTAAGTCTTGATGTACCCATTTCTTTTTCTTAACCTTTCTTTGCTATAAAACATATTGGTTTACAATTTCAAAAGCCTTAATGTAAGTTTTAATGCCCAGGTTTAATTCAGCATTATGAAAACATTGCATAAGTATAATTTTAAAATGTTCATACATTCTTAGTTTTATTTTTGATATCCATTCTCCACTTTTTTTTTTGTCTTCTGTTGACATGTGTATCCTTTTAATGGAAATACAAAACGAATTATAATTTCTTTCAGCATGTATTTGTTGTTCACTCTATTTGGTGAGTTTACAACAACACTTTGGTGAGTACAAATGCTGAAGATATCCCTACACCTGGGAACAAAGATGTTATTTGATCGGGTTAAACCAACTTACAGCCCGTGCTCCAAAGCTTTGAAACTACTGTTTCCCAACACTTTCACCAAAGATGGCAAAGGCAATAAAAGACTTATGCCTCTGTAGTTTCACAAAGAGGCATGTTTTTCATCTTCTTTACTCATCTAATACACTATCTGAAAAAAATCAGCAAAGGCAATGAAATGAAAAACATTTAAGTAATTGCTGTTCTGAATGGATCTAATGTCTCCTTTTTGACATATTTGGTGTAATGTTGTTACATATTTTAAACTTAGACTTTGAAAAGATGCCTCAAAAGATACGCAGAAGCATACTCAAATTATTTCTGTCTTTGCAGGCTGAGACTGAGAGGAGGGAGGTTCAGTTCTAGAACCTTAGAGAAATACGAATAAATAATAGGCAATTAGAAAACTTCCTGTCCTGTTACACACGCATATCTCATTTATCATTATTAGAACTGCACAAATGCACAAAACTTAAATTGGATGGCCAGAAGATAGATCCACGTTCATTTGGTACCTTGGGCCCCAATTTCTACAAGTGGGTGGACGAGGAAAGGGGCAATTTCCAGTTGCTGAGTCTCATCAGATTCCCGAGTCAAAAATCACAGAACGGGTTCAGCTGGGGTTAGGGACACAGACAGCAGAGGGACAGATGCAGCCTAGTGTTAACAGCTGACCCAAAATGCAGCTGTGCTATACTACCTGTTAGTTATCATACTTGCAGTTCTTTCCTCTGTGTTTGTCCCCTGTGGGTGAGGGCACAACTCATGCTAGGACTTTGAGGTGTCGCATAATTAGCTGACGCCAAGTCCTTTACTGCCTTCTGCTTGTGGAAGAATACACCTTTGAATTAGGAAACATAATTTTAAAATGGTAGCTTTCTATTGAAGAGCAAGAAAGAATAAAAAAAAAAAAAAAAGTACCTCCTTCCTACTCCCTTTATTAAAGTTCAATTCACCAGTACTCTCATTTCATTTGCCTGTTTTGTTCATTCTTATTTATTTGTATCCAATTCTCAAACCCATTCTTAACTTTATAGGTAAAAAGCCAAAATTATTTTTTAATCTACTTGATGGACTTAACTTAGTTATTGAACTAGTTTCTCATACACTAAGTTTTTAAACATTAGCAGTGAAGAATCTTTCACTTACAGCACACCCTGAAAAACTACCACTTCCTGCTTTATATTCTCAAATTATTAATTGTTCTCAGTCCTACCTAACACAATCAAATCAGTTCTGCATTTCCATTTCTTTCAAATCACAACCCTTCACAATGTCAGAAACTGCTCTTTTTTAATCCTCCTTTGCTCTACTCAACCAACAGAGTTTAAGGATGAAAACTCTACCGTGGTAGGGTTGCTTCCTTTGCCATCAGTAAACCCACCTTTCAAATTGCTACAGTGAAATCCCATCAATCTTTGCTTTAATTTTTCCCAGCTTTGAGGTTTCATGCAGTTACTCACCAGCACTTTTAGAAAACCCAAACTCATTCATGATGGAATATTTCTCCAGATAGCCATGATGTTAGTTACAGATGTTTCAGTTACAGTTTTTAGGTTTTTTCTTATTTCCTCCTATTACTTTTTCCATTACCAATTTTACTAGATTAGTAAAAATGGCAACTGTTAAACTTTCCTCCAAAAATGAAAGGAAAGAAGTGCAAAGTTTTACAAGACTAGCCAAGAAATAGAGAGCCAATTTGAAGCGAAGTTACTGTTAATTTTGAAGCCTGTATATATTGAGTCAAACTCAGCACAGTAACTCTGGATTGCGCTTTGGGCTACATTGGAGTCTGGCAACTGGTGTGCACACACACACGAAGTAGGGGAGCAGAAAAAAGGCTACACGCTTGAAGAGTAACTCTGTAAGTTCACCTCTGATTGTGTGGGTAACACTCACATGTCCTCGTTGGTGGGTTGAGCTGCTCTCTCACTCCCCCTCAGGAGGGGGTAAGAAAGGACAGGGTAAGAAAACAAGAAGCAGCAGCTTGTGGGTCGAGAGAAAGACAGGGAGATCACTTATCAGTTACCGTCACAGGCAAAACAGGCTCTACTTGGGGAAAATTAACTTATTTCCAATGAAAAGAGATTTGGATGGTGAGAAACAAAGGCAAAATTGAAAACGCCTTCTCCCCACCTACCCCATTTTTCCCCAGTCTCAACTTCACTCCTTCACAGCCAGCTCCTCTGTCCCCCAGAGGCTCAGGGGGATGGGGGCTGTGGTCACTCCATAACAGCTTCTCTCTGCTGCTCCTTCCTCCTCACGCTTCTCCCCTGCTCCCACGTCTGCTCCTCTCTGGAGGCTGCAGCTCCTCTCAGGATCTTACTCCAGTGTGGGCTCTCCACGGCCCTCAGGGGAGTCTCTGCTCAGGCGCCTGGGGCACCTCCTCCCCTCCTTCTGCTCTTACCTCCGTGTCTGCGGGGCTGTTCCTCATGCTTTTCCCCTCACTTCTCACTGCCTGTGCAGCATTTTGCTCTTTCTTAAACATGCTTTCCCAGAGGCGCCACCATCTTGTCTGAGGGGCTCAGCTATGCCTTGCAGTGGGTCCACTGGAGCCGGCTGGAACCGTCTGTGTCTGGCACAGGGCAGTCCCTGCCTCTCCTCACAGAGGCCGCCCTGCAGCCCCCCCCCACCAGCACCCGGGCACCTGCACCCAGTTGGGTCCTACATCTCCCTCCATATCAGTAAACCCCAGCATAAGGTCACCGGCTTTAACAGACACAGGCCCAAATGCAGAAGCATGCATTGCTGCTTCTCTGCCATCAGTGTGAGGCCAGCGCTTCATGGTGGTGTTCCTCACTAGGTGCCATTTTGGCAGGTGCTCCACATTTTCTTGGGTACAAAGATGAGAGCAAAATGCAGACAATGCTGCCTAAAAGTGGGTCTCCTTCCAGGATTTTTCCTTAATACATTTCAAAGGCATCCAGACAATGGAGATGTTACAGCTTTCCAATTTCTTTTGACATAATAAAATCCGCAACAATCTTTTACAAGAATCAAGTAACCTAAATATCGAATTTCTGGCTTACAAATCATAACATGAGTGTAAGGGGAGTCCCGTACGTTTCACAGACCCATCAGCATTTCCTACAGCTGTGATGAACACAGAAAACATATTTCCATACTTTCCAAAAACATGACTAACAAAGATACAAAAGCCTAAGTTTTTAAAAACTTAAAAACTTGATTGGCAGGGGTCACTCCTCTTCTGTTGAGTCTAATCTCTATAATCTATAAACAGCCCTTCTCCTGCAGCAGCGTAACAGAATAAATGGGAAGCAAAGCCAGCTAATCTATACATCTGGCTCAGGCAGTGAGGCAAACTTGCTGACAGCCATCTGCAAAAGTATCATAGAAACAACTCTCCTGTTAAAGGGTGAATCAGCACAGACCGATTACTACAGAGTAGCTCAGGTAGCTGAAAGTGAGGGCTGTGGCTGGTGAACCGCTTGGTTTGAATGTATTTGATCTGCCTTTATAATATCAGACCTATTAAAGAGATATACGCCTAGAGCACGCAAGCCAAAAGGTCTACCTGAGCCCTCATGGCCCAAACGAACTGGTAGAGTAAACGTAGAGTTCACAACACTCAATCCAGAGCAAAATATCTTAACTGAGGTACTGCCATGATGTTGTCTCTTCCCAAGGATTAGTCAGTTATTACTAGCAATTTATCATTACACATACATATATATATGACAATATATACATATAACTAATTGTTAATTATTATCAGACATTATTGATCAATTACTAATGATGCAATACAATTAGCAAACAGAAAAACATGAAATAAGAGCTCTTTTTTTCTGCTCTGACACACGTTCACGGCCTGCTTTGCTAACACTTAAGCAAATACTGAGTTTCTTTCCATCTCGGCTGAAGTAAATGGAACATACATAGAGTGCTTAAGTTCTCTGATGCATGGGCACCTTTTCCAAATATTCCAAAGAGAATGGGGGGACAGAACTCATTCCCAGTGATGATCCACTGTCAGAAGTCCTGAAGAAAGCCTTGTTCTTGCAGTTGAATTTTACAATGTCAGCACAGCTCATTTCACAGGAAATTCCTCAATTAAATTCTTCAGTAAAGTAAATAAATGCTGCTGCTCTACCATACAGTCTCATTAGACCAAATCACATGATATAGCATTATATGGGCTTCCTGCTGTGCTCTGTTCATTTTTGAGGGCATTATTAGCCAATTCTTTACACAGAAGGCAAATCAGTGATCTTGCAGCTATTCCTTTCCCAATTTTCAAGTTCATTAATCTTCATGATTTAAAAATATGCATTTCAAAGACCACCTCTAGTGTTTAAATATTTTAATTTACTGGACTAATTGATAACTATGATTAGAGCTGTGCTGTGAAAACTCCAGGAAATGCCAAATTAAATCTCACTGCTTATGTTGTCAGATAAAGTTGGTACCAGTTCTAACTTAGTACTTTCAAAATTGTGTGTAAATCACTGTCTTTATTCTGCTAAAACAAAAAAATGAGGTTTAGGTTGTGGTAAGCAGAAGCAACAATAATTCCATAAAAAATCCCAAGACTCATCAGGTAATTAATTCAGCACTGGATTCATGAAGCACTATTAATGTTTCTAACCATTTGAGAATGCCTCTATCAAACGACACAACTGACTCAAGTTTTATTCAAATACATTGTATGTAATAAGGCTAATATTTCTGTTCATAGAAAGCAGTTTCAAATATTTCTGCTGGCTGAAATAGCAGCTACTGTGCTGCCTTTCAGTTTTGGCCAAAGGAGCTGGGTGGTTGCCTGCAGACACCACTCACAACGCTGCAGCTGACTGCTATCTTGCTAAAATGGAGCCATCCTCTAGGGGGTACAGATAGCAGGGACCCCTTTTTAAATTTATGCCATTCTACTCAGCCAAGTCTTACATATTCTACACTCCAGGGCCTCTACAGGCATAGATAAAAAGGTTTGGATTTTAAAAAAAAAAAAAAAAAAGTAATTTCAAAGTCATATATTACCTTAGCCAGGTGAGTGTTGATCCATTTTGTGAAAGTCCTTTTCTGCACGGACTCTTGCTCATCTGAGAAAAAAGGGAAATCAGTTTGATTAGACATTGATGAATCCTTTTGGATTTACATCATGGAAGAATAATATTCTATATTGACAACAAATGCATTTTGCATTTGCCAGAAAAGCCACTATGTTTTCTTGAGACAGTTAATTTTGCCTGTAACTACCCATAACAAATACTTTATATTCCTATAATGACGCTCTGACACTTGACTATTTGTAGAGTTTCACAGCAAAGTTCAAGTCTTAATGAGTAAATGAACTGTAAGACAGCATTTCAAATCTGAATGCCAAAATAAATTTGACATCTAAGTCTGTATTACATTCACCCAAGGTCTGAGCATCTAGAACTTGTCTGTACTTTTTAACCAGAATCCAAGTCTCTGACAGTTAAGTTGCTTTTATTTAGAAAATCAGCTGAAGACTTAGAAAAAATACTCCTAGCGTGTACATTTGAAAAATGTTATAATATTAAATTAAAGATTTCAAATTGCATTATGAAGCTTATTTGTCCTCTAGGAGATCCAGAAAGGGAGGAGCCATTGGCAACATTGAGGATTTTCTGTACTTCTCCTTCCTAGCTCCTGTAGTCCTGTCTTGAAGCACTTGTTTGATTTATAGTGAATTTCACTGATTCTCAGATAGTCCCTCGGGGACTGTTGCCAGCTGCATAGACAAAAATAGCTCCTGAATGAGCTGTTCCAGCTTCAGCAGCCAGGACCATGGCTGCAGAGGGAAGAGAATCACAGCGCCATAACCAGTCCACAAAGTCCTGACCCTTGCTAGTGGGGAATCAGGTTTGACACATGGAGCAATTTCACGCCAGTGGCATTCAAGTATTTATATTGGGGATTTTTCTTACAAAAATAAAAGGAAATACCTATTTCACTGAAAACCAAATCATATTATTGCCATCATCAGTTCTGAATGAGTACCTTCATTCCCCTACAGAAAATCCAAATAAATAAAATTGCTGTTAAATATTGACTTTTTATAAGAACACATGCATGTCCCAAAACCTACAGATGGAGAATCTAAAATTAGCTACTGCCTTTGCTACTGACTTGTGCAGCACTGAAGAGTGATTTGATCTCTTTCACATCTGTAAAATCAAAAGGGAATATTACTTAATTCCCTCTAAAGCTCTGGAATAGACAACTAATAAGTTTGATGTACCACTACTACTAAGCTCCCTGATTTACACTCACATAATGCTGCTTCACAGTGAGGGTATGTAAAGATACAAAATATGGCACAAAATTCATCAGCCAAAATGCTATCTTTAGCAGGACAACGACGGCTCACTCACCACATACGAGCTCCCAAAAAGTGTTTGTGCATTATGACTAAGGGATTTTGTATTTTCTTAACGTATAACCAATATCTCACCTATAAGAAATACCAGAGGAAAAAAAAAAGATACATACCTCTTCAGCTAATACATTGCTAGATTAGCACGCTTCATGTCTAAGAAAATAATTTTGCATTCTTTACCTTCTTTTTCTTTGATTTCATTGGGTAGGCTGTCTTACATCATTTTAAAAACATTCATCACATTCTCAGAATCTACTTGTTGCACTGACAGGCAAGTTCTGAAAAATATCACTCAAAATACTGCACTGTGCTTCATTCTGACTATTTTTGGCAAGGGGTGTCTTTACTGTATACGTGATGATTGTTTCCACATTCTGGAAAACAGACTTCTCACTGTATGGTTTCTAACCACGAATAAGATGTTTCCCTTGTGACATACAGTAAATGTCAGCTCTGCTCTGACAAGCAATTATATATACAGGTAGCCCAATTAATTTCCACGGAAGTACTCACACACTTGAATTGGGTTGTGTGGGAGTAGGTGTGGGGACAGAGATCGAGCATGCAGTCCAGCTCTGGCTTGATTCACACCTCTGCAACTTAAAATTCCCCAGCAACTCCAATACAACAATGGCATGCCAAAAGACAAGAACTGGGACTTCATAAGTCAAACTTCTGATCAGAGATATGAAAAATTATTCCCTAATTTGCAGTTCCAGTGCATCCTGACGATTCAAGAAGCAGCCTTCTGACGACAATTGGAAAGCAGAGAACCAGCTCACAGCTTCTAAATGTTTACCAGCAAAAGACATACTCAGTTCCAGTCATACCAAAAAACAGCAGAAATAGCCTTTCAAAATAATCTGCTTCAAGGAAATATATGTGACCAATTAATAGTTATTAATAGTGCTCATAAAGAGCACACTATTAATGACAAAGTTTCCTTTTTTATAGCACTTATTTTGCATAGGTTTAAAAGGAACAGATTTTACCACTGTAAAACCTCTGTCTGAACATAATACAAGTAGTGAATTGATTTGACAAATGCCATGATAAATACACTTTTTACAAATTGCCCTGGAAATTCATTGCAATGACGTAACATCTTCGCAGAGGTACTGTTTATCTATACCCACCAGATGCATGTGCCATACAGTTTCTTACACTCTCCCCGCTTGCAAGGACTGTCAGCTCCTTATTTGCACCACTTACCCTGCCAGTACTGAAAGAACCCAGGAAGCAGATTTACCGATGCAACATTTCTGCCACCAGCACCTTTGTAGCGAGCCATAAACACTGCTGATGCTGATGCGGCTGCTGCTACTCCTGTCTCCTGTAGCGTGCAGCGTTTCTTTAGAATACAGCCAGAAGTAGTTTTTCAAGAGCAATCTGGTTTTTTTTCCTTCACTGGAAATGCAGGCCTCTTACACAAATCCCTCCATTTGCTCTTATCGGAGAATTCGCATGAAGCTAGAGCTTAAAAACATCTTTATATATTCTTGCAGAGATGCAACAGCCAGAGAAAGCCAGCTGTATTGGAAGTAGGGTTCTGCTAGTCTCACTGCCATCATCCTTCTCCACTGTTTTCCTGTGGAAAGATTTTATTACCCGAGCACCAGCCAATCCGCTAGCGGAAACCTCTGATGTCGAGAGCCTGAATAATTCATCCAGGGACTGGGACAACCCAGCTACACTGCCGATACCCTAAAGCAGCAAGATGTGTGGCTGCAAAAAAGCGATGCAGCCTTCTCACCAGTGCTTTTATAAGAATATACTGCTCAGTAAGCATAAAAATGGCTGAATGGCATAGCCCTTCTCTAGATTGTCATACATATAAAAGAAAGCAGCTTTTAAAAGCAACCACTTGGGTTCATTGCTGCATATTCTATTTAGACATGGATGTCCTTCTTCAGCTCTGCAGCTGAAACAGTGAAGTGGAAGAAATCGCAAGCGATGAATCTGAATAGACATGCAGGCCACTTAGCTTTTAATAATATCTTTGAACTGTCGTGCAAGAAGAATGAAACATATGTAGGGATGCACGGAATTTTTAGAGTGCACCTAGATCATCCTGAAACCTACTCAGATTTCTGGTAATACACAGTACTTTCTATTTCATTAAATCAGAGCACCAGAGCATTTGAACAGACTTTGGTTTGCTCTGGTAAAATGAAGGCAAGTATGAAACTGGGGGGATTCATATGTTGTTCACCCACAGGGGCCAACAGAGTAGCACACAATGTTGAAATGAGAATAAAAGGCCCACTTTTAGTATGCCATTACAGAAAACGTATTGTTACAGAGGTCGAATTCAAATTTTTGTTTTTGCAAAATGCAATGACTGGCAAGATCATTCTGCATCCAAAAGAAACTTTGCAAGAAAGTTTGGTTTTATTTAACCAGATGTCTTCCTTTAATGCGCTGGAAGTATCTTCATATTTTTACAACCCTTTTCTCTACCAGAGCACCACCAACAGACTGCAGTTTTAGGTTGATTAGGAAAAAAAAAAGACAAATGTAACTGGATATATTTCCTTAAAAACATTTAGAACAAATTCTTTTGAGAGGTGAACAAAACCAATCATGTATCTTCAGAGAGTTATGAATATGCCGATGCATGTGTATTGTATGGCTAGGATCATGCATATCCTGTATATACATTGAGAGGGAGAGAGTAGTGGCACACTTTCTAGCAGAGCTTTTCTAGAGGGGGGCTTCTTGAGCAGCACAGCCCCTGCCCGCTGGCTGTGGCAGCAGCCCCTCCTCAGCTGCAGAGCTCCACATGCCACAGGTTTGTGGTGTACAGCAGCCGATCGCACACCGAGCACATCTCACCTCTGATGCTTGGCGATCGGGTGGTTGGGAGACGGCTGCGGGGTTGCAAATAAACACAGGGTTCTGCTGCAAGGTAACACAAGGAGGAGTCTCAGGCACAGACTAAGAAACATGACAGAGACGAGTTCACACACATCTAACAAGAGCATCTTGATTGATCCTCACTGACCTAATATTGCAGAGATTTGTTTTCTTACTTTAGTGAAATTCAAGTTGCTCAGAGCTCCTCATTTTCAGCATTCTTTTTTTTTTTTTTTCCTCTTTGGTTTTGATAGATCTGTCCTAACCAAGGAGCTTTTTGTTTTGTTTTGTTTTCCAGGTCTTTGGCACCTTTAGGAATACTGCTAAAACAGCTTGGAAGTGCAGAGAAGTGTGCCAAACCACCTGCAATGCTTCAAGATGTCACTTGAGAACACACCACAGCACAGAAAGCGGCAAACAGCACCCTGCTGGGAAAGTTTGTTTGGTCAGCAGTACAGCATAAATTCTCTAAAGCTTTTAATAAGATATGTTATATAGCAATTTCCATCTTCATTAACGACATTCTCAACTTAAAGCAGCTGTAGAAAAGCTTGCAGAGTCAAAGCAATAATATGGAGACTCTACTTAGCAATATTTTAAGCTACATAATTTGATCAACACCTCCATAACAGATGGATTATCCCATTCAGGAGTACTGCACAGAGGCAATGTAGGGTCATTTCTTTTCCTTTAAGTCTCCAGTTAATGCTTTTATGGGACAAAGCCAGGACAGTTTTGCTTTTTAAAAAACAACCAACCAACCAACTTTGGTGGTAGCTCTAAAGCTAATATATTGTTTGTAAGTTGCTAAGTTTAATAGTAACTCTATATGCTTTAGGGGGGGAAAAAAAAAAAAAAAAAAAAAAAGATGAGTGGGCTATGGGCAGTGGGAGCAAAGAATGAAGGAAAAAATTATTTCAGCAGCCACTGCAATGCAGCTGACAGCAAGACTTAGCAGTACTGAGACAAAGAATAGGAATATATTTTTAAAAGCCCAATGCATTTAGGACTCTTCCATTTTTTAATATTTTGAGGAAAAAGACAGGGTTTTTCAAAGAGTGGCTTTTAGATATCTGCCTCTATTGAATATGCTTTATCAGAGACAGTCGCACTAACAGATCTGTCATCTAAATTTCCAAGCTTTGAGATCTAGGTGCACAGACCAGCCATAGCCTGCTCCACCACTGAGCACCAGTCTGCTCCCCATTGGTTTCTGCAGAAAGGAAATCTATCCTCAAGGGTTAGAAGGCAACCAGCCATCCTTGGCCAGCCCCCTACTAGGGAAAATGATGGGGATCAGCTCTCTAGGCTTCACACCGGCATATACCATTGCTCAGTCCAGAGGTAACCTCAGTACAGTGCTTTGGCGGCCAAAGGTTTTATGTCATTTGGAAGAGTGGAAGTAGAGGGAAAAAAAAAAACCTGCATACTGGTTGAATAATTACAGGAAACTGAAGTGTGGAGAAGCAGCCTCACAGCTTCACAAACACTGCCTGCTGTGCAGCACGCTGCCGGACAGCAATTGGCATGCTGCTGAGAACTCTGCTGCTACTGTCTGAAACGTATTTACAAAATATGTATTTTGTTTTTACACATTTCTTATTTATCCCCTTCATTTCTAAGACAGAGAAGGTGTCTCTCCAGCCACTGGTTAGAAAGATACACAGAACGATTCCATTTATCACCCAAAGCAGCTTACATTTTAAAAAATATGTGGATATAATCAATACAAACAGAACCAATCAATGTCTCTCCTTTTGTTCCTAGTAAATTTGTTCTTATGCAAGCACATTCACCAGTCAGCCTCCCTGGAAGCACTTGATGTGAACTGTGCAAGCACTTTACATTTCTGAAACCTGGAAACTCAAAAGTTTAGCCAGCATGAGAACGTGTGTGCTTTAACTTAGACTGTTGGCTTCATATCACAGCAGCACTTAGACTGTCACAGAATATCTTTTTACTGTGGGACTCGGGAGACTTCCAGTCCTTAAATCTAAGGTCATGCCCTGTTGTACCCATATTCTCATACACACATGTCAAATGTTCCTGCTCCAACCAGACACACATTCTCTCCCACTTTCCTGTGCACTGGTTTGCACAGGAAGGAACAGAGCATGGACAGAGCACAGTGCACTGATACGATCTTGATCCTTAGAAGCCAGGACATAGTCCGGACATAACTGCACTGCCCATAACCACTCTTCATTTTGACCAGAAAGGCTTCCCTCGGCATTTGGAGAAACGAATGAGAACAGCATGATTTCTGTGGTGGATTGGAAGATATGCCCACAATGTCATTTTTATGACTTTGGGCATCTTTCCCATGCCCAGTCCTTGCAGCAAACTTGGTCCTATTTTGTGTTTTGAATGACTAAAAGAAAGAATGATAATTAAATTGTTCTGCTCCATATTTTGCCTGGATGGGCTGCATTTTGTTCTCCTCCACATGCAGAAGCAGCATGTATTCAAAACTAATCAATGAATGTATTTGCATTTTATGGTTACTGCGTTTCTGCCTGTGCTGCTGCACTACCGTTATTCTCATCATCTCCACTAACTGTTGTCTTAATCTCCGTGTGGCTGTAAATGTATTACTCACTTTCATAGCATCTGCACTCAATTGAATACAGTCAGAAATGAAAAGAACACCTATTAGAAAACCATTTAACTAATTCTTAAAAGCAGTATCCTGAAGAAGATACTAACTAAAATCAGGATACTCAACATTTAAGAAGATAATGTGCAATGTGCCTTCTGAAAGATTCAGGATTTGCTGCTGTACGGGTGTCTGTTTATTCACCAGTCTGGCATGGGTGACAGTGAACTTAGCATTCACACACACGTATCTCCTCCTGGACCAATATACAAGGTGAAAACAGCCTGATACCACTGATCAGAGTGAACTTAGCACTTGTTCTTTTAATTACTTATTTTCCTTAATTGCATACTTAAAGAGATGGTTTGTATGGTGACAAATCATCTAGAAATCTAGAAAAGCCAGTGAAGTTCATTAGTAAGAATAACTATTCTACACTGCAGGCAAATTTCAATCCATCCATGCTAATAAATAGGCACACCAGTTTAAGAAAAATTTTTCATAAAGACTTAAAAATTTAAAGACACTGATGAAAAAAATCATTCTCTTGCCCATAAACTCTGTATCTACTACAGTAGCTTCTGCAATGACCATAATAAAAAAAAAACAACCAATATTTGTTTTTCGCAGTTCACTGCAGTTCTGCAGCTGGCATCATGTTACCATTTACACATTTTGCAGCAGTTCTTTCCATTGACATGAAAAGCTTGTGTATAATAACCTTTGTGTGTTGTTGGCCCACTCCCCTAGAGGTTTTTATAAAGTCAGATAGAATAAAACATGTCTTATTGAAAAGAAATTTAATTTTTAACAGAAGTCTTGAAGACAAGCAGTACTCACATCAAACCAGTTAAAGGTCTTTAAAAATGTTGAAATCTATCCGGATCAGTACTAGCATGTCTACAAGTATCTTTGTTAGTTAGGGCTTTAAGCAGGCATTCTGCAGTCAAGAAGGGTACTTAACATGCAGTTATACAAAAATATCTATGAGATCAGATTGAAGGTAGCATATAATTGAAAATTGAAAGCACAGGCTCCAATTCCATCTTTTACTCACTGTATGGCACTTACATGAGCTCCTAAAACAATGGAAAGTTTTGTTTTCCTGAAGCCAACCATGTCAGGTAGGCAAATTACTGTAACAGTTGTAATTGATTTTCAGTAGATTTGCTAATATTATATGACATTAATATGACTGTTCACAACATTAAGCACTTGTCGTGGTTTAACCCGGCTGGCAACTAAGCACCACGGAGCCGCTCGCTCACTCCCCCCCCTCCCTCTGTGGGATGGGGGAGAGAATAGGAGAAAAGAAAAAAAAGTAAGACCCGTGGGTTGAGATAGAGACAGTTTAATAAGAGAGAAGAATAACAACAGTAGTAATAATAATAATAATAGTAAGAGAATAAATATACAGAATATATATAAAACAAGTGATGCACAATGCAATTGCTCACCACCCGCTGACCGGTGTCCAGCCCGTCCCGAGCCGCGATCACTCCCCCCGAGCCGCGATCACACAGCTCGAGCTGCAACCACTCTGCCCGCGACCGACCGAACCGAACGACCGACCGAACGAACTAACCCCCCCGAGCATGACGTTATATGGTATGGAATAGCTCCTTGGTCAGTTTGGGTTAGCTGTGCTGTACTCCCAGCTTGTTATGCACCTGGACGAGCAGAAGAAGCTCAAAAAGTCCTTGAGTAGTCTGAGCACTACTTGGCAACAGCTGAAAACATCAGTGTGTTATCAACATTCTTCTGGTACTAAATCCAAAACACAGCACTATGCTAGCTACTGTGAAGAAAATTAACTTTATCCCAGCCGAAACCAGGACAGCACTACAACCTGGAGAGATTTTGTGCAAAAATGTCTGAATTTGAATGTTTAATGTTTCTATTTAATAAGGCACAGAAACTTCAATGCACTGCACTAAATGCACCGCATGGAGAAAATAACTACCAAATTTCTACTACTATTTTTCTATGCCTATAGTGAGTTCAATAATCTAAAACCAGTAAAGAAAATTTGACTTGGGCATGGAAGAGCTCAGAATCTACTGAAATAAATCAAAACTAATGGAAACAGACTAGGCACATGCTGTCCAAGAGATTAAATCAGGGTGTAGGGGTGCAGCATCTGTAACTTATATGTTTTCTGTGCAGAAAACCAAAATATACATAATGATTCTTCTCTTACAGAAAAGACATTCTACCATCTTATCTCGGTTCTGTTTATGCCTAAACTCAGTGAAATTACAAGAATTTACTGAAGGTTTACAAAAATGTAGAATCCTCTATATATTCTGTGGAAAGTCTGGACAGTTTTACTCTTGAGATCATTTTTACTATAGCTACACATTGTAGACATGAAGCTCTACGAAAGTCTACCTAAGGGAAAGAATGCAATTACTATTATTGAATGCTTGGAGGCATGATAATTTTAACTACATTTAGAATTAAATTATGAATTCTTTCCTCACATATTCATTTATTTTCAACTCAATAGATTCAGTATTAGAAGTAAATGAAAGGACTAAGAACTTAAAAGACTCTGTCTTCACAAGAAGCCACTTGGAGAAGACAAGGGGCAACAAGTAAAAGTTGTACCAGGAGAGGTTTCGTCTTGATATAAGAAATAATTTTTTTACTGTGAGAACAAACATTCATGGGAACAACTTCCTCAGGGATGTGGTAGAGTCCCGATCACTGCAGGTTTTCAAGATGCCATTGGACAGGATGCTAGATAAGCTCATCCACGCTCCCTATAAAAGGTTAGACCAGATGATCTTTTGAGGACCCTTCTTGCCTGGCCTGTTCTTTGGCTCTATGATTTTATGAAAAACTGTTACATATTATTAATAAGAAATGTGCTATATTACTTAAAACAGTCCTAAGAATTTCTCACTATATTTATAAAATTATAGACATGCTCCAATATCTTCCAACTCAGGTTCAAATCAGGACCTTATAAAATAATTACTCTTCCAAGTGTGAACTGCAACGAAATAAAAATACATATGAGCACATATAAGACTCAGTTCTGGGGGAAATGCTAACTCCTACATTTCATTGTTCCTTGAATAATATTAATAATAATAATAATAATAATAATAATAATAAAGAAATCTAGCATATACTGCTGAAACAAATCAATACTTAAAACGTTCCAGAAACAGGATGATGGCTGGTATCTATGGAGGTGCTGAAGAGATGTTAGGAGTGAAGAACTGCATGCAAGTTGTATGTGCATACATCTTTCCCACAGAGGTCTTGTACAAATATAACATGGCCTTACATCATGCGGCTATTCCTCTCAGAGCCACAACCATCTGCTGTTTCTGAACGCCAGCCTTCACAAAAGATGTGAATATACTTTGGCACATTTACAATGGTTTCATACCTTCATCTGCTTTCTTTTGTTTTCCTAAGTGTCTCCAAACAGACTATCCTGCACTTAAAAAAATACATCACTGGCATTTTAAATGTGATACTTCTCTCCCAAGTAATACATGACAAATTCTGCCACCTTTATACTGAGCAGTACCTAACTCAGAGAGTTGTCCCACTATCTACCACTGAAACTACTCACAAAGCAAGTTACTGTGCAGGTAGAGATGTCAAAAACAGGGCTGCTTTGATGAAGAAGCTTCCTTAAAGGCTGACATAAGTAGGAAAAAAAGGTCGGAGTTCCTCAAAGTTTAAGTCTAAGTCTTTAACATTTTCAGCCGTGGTTTTGGCAGGAAAATCACAACAGCGCTTATAAAGTTTACCAGTGACACATATTTGGGAAAGACCATTACAATGGTACCAAAATATCTTAAAAATAAGTGAGCTGACTGACGACTGGAAACAGATTACTGTTACTAAACACCTCAAAATGCAAGGCTACATGCTCAGGGAGTAACATGAATTTCTGCTGCAAGGTGGAAACTCACTGTATAGAAACCAAACTAGAGGAAGACACACTTTTGTAGTTTTGCTACAGGAATGATGTAAGGCACTAGTGTGACAAAGTGAAAATGGGATCTTATGATGCTAGCAGGTAAGATATAACCAGCTGAAGTCGAGAGTAAAAAATATTGTACCAGACACAATAAGTACACACATGGAGTATTACAGAGAGTTCTGGCAAGCCACGTTCAAAGAATGTTAGCATCTGAAATAGATACTGAGATCAATAGGCTGAAGAGCTGATATAAGAGAAGACTAAAACTGTGTAGATTTCTCACTCTCAGAAAGACTACAACTGCTCTCTGCAAATGTATGAGAGAAAGGAATGAGCACCAGAAAAGGATAAACCCCTCTAAATTAAAAACCATACAAAAGCACCAGAGCAGAGGGCTGCGATGGGATATGAATACATGTAGGCTGGAGTTAGAGGAACCTTTTCACCCTTAAGAAGAGCAATGCTCTGAAGCAATCTCCCAGGACTCCAATAGCATTTTACTGGTGTGGAAGCCTAAAAAGGCAGATGATAGATGACTCGGAAGACTTTTTCAGTCCTATTTTCAAACCTGTCCTGTGCATCTACCACAAAAATACGAACTTTGAAATGAGGTGAAATTATCTGTGCAAAAGTAACACTGCAAGTATGGCAGAAGTGCACATGATGTGTCTCTTCACTGTGTGGCTGAATCTGTCCCCCTGTACTGGGTAGCATGTGGCACAGGCACACCTATGCTTTTTTGATGACAAAACAAGAGTCCTTCAATGTAGGACTTTAGGCCCTTATCACACAGCATTCTGGTTTACCCCAAAATCAGTTGAACAGAAGAAGAAAAGAAAAGCAAAACAATAAAAAACAACAACAAAAAAACCCCAAGGCAGAAGAATTATACAAATGCAAATTTAACATTGTTACTACTGAGGACTAGCAATATTCAGTGCTAAAAATATACCCGTATCACAAGGTAATGTGAAGCATGCAAATCTTGCTGATGAAAGTTACATTTGGAAACCAGAGGCTGAAAAATGTAGGCCCACTGCTGTTTAATATCTGCTGCAGATTTTTACACTATTAACTGTAAATTAATTACTGCTTGAATCCATCTGTAGGAATCAAATACAACAGATAATTTTTTCCTACATACTTAAAGCCAAATTCTGTAGATGCTAATTGGTAAAATTTAGTTGGTTTAAACTGACCTACATCAAATGCTATCATCAGAATTTTACTGCACTCACCCAGAGAAGAAAAACTATATTTATGTAACTTTAGTATGGAATATAAACTGTGAAATCTTATGTATTTGTATAGGATTTGATGTGAATAAACAATGAAAGACAGACAAACCACACCCAAAACTGTGACATGCTCTGTCCCTAACTGCATATTTTCCTCTCAGTTGTGGAAACTTAAGGTATCAACCAATTAACCTCGCAGAATCACAGAATGCAATTGGAAGGGACCTCTGGAGATCACCTGGTCCAACCTCCCTTCCCAAGCTGGGCCACCTACAGCCAGTTTGCCAGGATCATGTGCAGGTGGTTTTTTAATATCCAAGGATGAAGACTCCACAACCTCTCTGGGCAACTTGTCCCAATGTTCAGTCACCCTCACAGTGAAAAACCGTTTCCTGATGTTCAGAGGGAACCGCCTGCGTTTCAGCTTGTGCCCATTGCCTCTGGTCCTGTTACTGGGCACCACTGAGAAGAGTCTTGCTCTGTCCTCTTTGCACCCTCCCTTCAGGTATGTATATACACTGATAAAATCCCCCTGAGCCTTCTCTTCTCCAGGCTGAACAGCCCCAGCTCTCAGTCTCTACTCATAGGAGAGGTGCTCCAGTCCCTTCACCATCCTTGTGGCCCCTCTCCAGTATGTTCATGTCTCTCTTGCACTGAGGAGCCCAGAGATAGACACAGTGCTCCAAGCGTGGCTTCACCACTACTGAGTAGAGGGGGAGGATCACCTCCCTCGACCTTCTGGCAATTCTTTGTCTAATGCAGCCCAGGATACCATCATCCTTCTTTGCAGCAAGGGCATGTTGCTGGCTCACGTTGCTATTTAATATTCCAAGGCATCCATAAACCTGACAAAATGGGGACTAGCTATCAGTTTCTTATGAGGGTTCTACACATGATCTCACAATCAGTTCCTTTATTCTAGTGGGATTTTTAGTATGCTGTTCATAAATTCAGAGTATTGACCAATAAACATTTCTATTTGTCTACAGTAAAAAAATCTAGTAATAATCCTAGTACTAATAAAAAGACTAGAAAAAAAGTACAGAACAGCTCAAATTCAATAAGAAACAAACACAGACCTGGTAATAAGGTTAAAGTAATACTAGCTTTTTGGCACCAAATAAATTACCTGCTATGACGTACAATTTAAAATAATAGCACACCACATAAAAAGACAGAGATCTGTCCAACAAGCATCAGGCAGCAATGTGAGACGCTAACTATGCAAAAGTGAGGGATGTTCAAGGAAGTCAAATTCGGCAATGTCCTGAACGCAAACTGAGATTTCCCTGCAGTGACAGTCACTTTTGTAATCCTCATTCTCACAGTCTCTGTGCTCTCAGCATTACATGACACATAAACATCCTGAAAAAATGCACCGTTCTGACCATTCACCATCACTTCATTCATGAAAGCTGCATAGGATCAACCATTCTGAACTTCAGCCACTGTCATGCTCAAGTCAAACATCCAAATATCCCCCTTAAAACATCTAATTGCCTAAACATTCAAGGAGCCCTCACAGTGTTAAGAATCATAGCCTGGTCTGTGTATTCAGTTCAGCCAGCCAAATGTGAAAGAGGCTGATAAAACTTCAAACTGGTGAGCTACAAACTGCAACTCTGTTAGGATTTGTTTCAGTGAAAACTTGATTCCTCTAGACAATTCTATTATGGTAACTAAGGGCTGCCAAGGCCTGGAAGGCCTGTATAATTGTTCAAGTATAGCAAGATAAAAGGAGCTAGTAAAGAAACTATCTGATAAAGAGCTACAAACTGAAGAAATGTAAACAAGCTTATGATTTACTGCAAGCAATGCTTTAACAAGCCAATGGAAATAAAATTATTTTTTGTGCATCCATCCACAAGCTATTTGTGATGTAAAGAATCTTAATTTTAGATTGGCTGCTTCTTCACTTTTTTCTCAATGCATGAATAAATAAATAGGAACTTCAGAGTTATACATTTGGCAGGAAGCATAGCTCTGGCTATCCCTGCAAAAATCTACCCTAATTTGCCTTAATTACAGCCTTTTTAAATTCTCATATACACTTGAATTTTAGCACTTAGACTCTCTGACAACTCACCTTCATCCTCCTGATGAAGGACGAAGCAGACTGTACACATACGTGTCCCACAAAGAGTGGCGGAACATGTTTCAGCTTGGGGAATAATGGGGCAAACATCCATCTTGACTGCTCATAAGTGCTTCAGGTCCAAGTAATCCCAGCAAGAAGCCCTTCTGCATGCTCAACACCTATCCTCACTTTCCTTCCTGTCCCCATGATGGCAGTTAGATTTAGCTCTGTGTTTCAGGTACAGAAGAGACAAAAGCTGGGTTAAAGGGAGGAATCTGAGGAAGAAAGCAGAAAGGTATGAATTATCTAGAGAGCACCAGGAGGTGAGAAAAACCTCTGACTGGCAGCTGGAAAAGTGAAAGAAACAGGCAGGATCTGCTCATGCTATGGAACATCTGTCCTGGAACGGATGATATAACCATCATTGCCAAGACAACCCAGAAGTTACAGATGCCAGATGTAGTTGTGTCCGTACAAACTTTATTTTCTCCCCTTCTACACATGCAAACTGCTTACTAATGTTCATGAAAACAATTCAATCAGCTGAAAATAACTCTTAGGAATGACGGACTTGATCGTAATAAAAATCAGAGTCTGTCCTCTGAATATCCTTCCAGCCCAAAATCCTAGGATGTAAGCTAACAATAACTATGTATCCTCATCCATGTGTTTCATTCATTCCTATATTATGCCAGTTTATTCACTGCATTGATCTGAACAGAATGGCTCTGGCATAACACTGGACATTTTTCAAATTAAAATGTGCCTGTCTAGGCATTGTTTAAATGTGATTTGGCATGCTCCTGTAAAATGCCAGAGTAAGCAAGTTGAAATAAAAGGTAGGCCAAAAAGGTATGTATCATCACTACTGCGTTTGCCTTTCTGTAGTAGCAAATCACAGACACTACAGTGCAGGTAAGAGTATTTGTAGCAACTGCATCACTTAAAAGGACAAGAAGCAAAACTCAGCCATCATGTTAGAACGATGAAGTCCCCAGTCTTGTTGTAGGGCAGCAGCAGTAGTGCCCCTGCCCTGGGGGAGGGAAAGCAGCCTCCCTCCCACCTCTGCCCTCGCCAGCTCAGCAGAAATTGAGCTTAATGAGTTCAGTGGGAGACTCAGCTCAGCAAAGCCTGGCACTTCTGGGTAACACTGCCATGAAGGGAAAGGCAGCAGTAGCCTGCAAGCAAATAATCCTCCTCTTTCCTAACAGTCAAGGGCAAGCGAGGCTTCATGTATTTATGATACATGGGGACCACCCTGCAGAAAGAAGCGAGATGCTAATTTTGCACTGTGACAATTAGTTTGTAAGAGGCCTACTAGGCTACTCTCTCTCTGTTCCCTCTTTTTTTCTGGTAGCAAAAAATTATTTTCTTCATCAGTTACTTAATCATAACCATGATCTTAGTCATCATTCATGCCCTAATCCTGCACCATGCAAACTAATGAGAATTGTGCCAGTGAATGAAACAAGCATTTCTCATTGACATTATACCTCAGACTGGCAACCATTTCTCATGTGAAATACAAAGGTATACTTCTTTCATGTTATTAGCATATGCATTTGAAAAGAGAAAATATTTCCCTGTCACACAAAAAGTTTTGCTGTTACTTGGCCCTGGTGAATCAACTCCTGCCCTTACCACCTCCCAGCATAACTTTTCCTAGAAACTATATTTTTGCAAAAAGCCTGAAAACCAGAAGATATACCAGGTTCATCAAGTCCACAATGGCTTATTAAACTGACTGCATCTTCATGTTGCCAAAGGCGTCCTGTATAAAAATAAGCAGAAAAAGATATTTCCTCACAGGTACTGGATAACTAAAACTATATTAAAATGATATGAAAAAGAAGAGATAAGCATATTCAGAGCAGGTTGTTCAATAAACAAAACAGAACAAAAAACCCAACAACCATTGCAATGAAAAGAAACATCCCACAAAATGCGTGAAGACAATGACATCTCAAATTTTCCCAGGAAACATGCTGTGACTAAGCATTGATCACATTTAATATATTCCCTGTCAAACCCAACAGTTCTTATTTATATTTTAATCAGAAAAATTCTTCAAGGTTTCATCACAGCTTTTACATAAGTGAATGATTGCAGACTAGCTACAGGGCCATCTGAAACACAGTGAAGTAAAACCCCACCCATCTGAAGCAACAGGATGTCTTGCTAATGACAGTAATAGTGCCAGAACGTAATCCGGAGTTTTCATTAAAAATTCTAAAACTGAGGCACTAGCACACAGAGAACAACGTGCAACCTGAATACTTTACCCCAAAAGGGGGACCTTATGCATGTGGAATTATGCATATGTCGTGCATCACTTGCTCTCCAAGGACAAGCTAAGGAACAGGGTCTGGTTCAGCCCAGGGCAGATATGGCTTCAGGAGGGCCCAGTTGCAGCCCCCCAGCACCTATGGGGAGGCCAGTAAGAAGATGGAACTGGCTTCTTCGGTGGCATGGTAGGAGGATGAGAAACAACAGGCAGAAGCTGAAACAGAAGATGTTTTTTTCAAGAGAGGAAACACTTTCTTAATCAGAGGACTGTCAGGAAGCGGATCAGATCACCTGGAGAGGCTGTCCAGTCTCTGTCCATGGAGACAAAGCCCTGAGCAACCTGGTCTGACCCAGCTGTGAACTGGAAGTTGTACTACAGACCTCCTTCCAGCCTCAATTTTCCTATCATCGTATGGCCCATATCGTCCTGACAAAGAGAAATGAAAAATCACACTTTCCAAATAACTAACAGGAGGAAAAAACAGTGAAGTTCATTCAGTAGACCAGACAGCTGCCCAGTAACTGGAAAAACACATAGACATGCAGCTTTACAGAGGCTTGTTCATGCCATACTGGCATACATGTGCGCAACAGAAAGCAGTTACGAGATAGTTCACTCATCCATACAGAAAAGGAGAGCAGTCACAACTAGACACATTGAAAACATTTTTATTGAAAGTGCTATTTTATTGTATCTCAGAAGTTCGAAATTTCTTGGGTCCATCTACTTTTCACCTAATGTAAGGTTCCAAAATAATCCTAACCAATACTCCCCATTGCCAGGAACACCAGTGCTTGATCTCCAGCCCTGAAACAGATAAACCTGACAGGTACATTTCAGAGCCCTTGATGTTTCACTGCTAGTAGTTAAGGAAACAACATCAGTCTCAAGAAGCACCTATAAGGTGCATGCATTTTGATTTGCCACAAATTGCCAGCAAAAAAAAAAAAAAAAAATCTTTGTCTTGGTCTAATTCATACTCAAACAGAAAAATAGAATAAGAATACATTTTCAAGAACTAAAAAAAACCCCTTTCCTTCAGCTCATTCACACCCTACCCCAGATAATGAGGCTTCAAGAGAAGCTCTACAAGCCCTAAACATAGCAAGCCTACAATGCCATAAATATAACAATTTATTGAAATGTTTCCTATTTTGTTGAAAAGCTACATTGAACATTATACTGTTCTGGCTGTATTTATTCCAGCCTCTGCCCTGATGCAACTGCTCTGCAGAATGGAAAGGCAGAGTAGCATGGAATTTACTGCACATTTCTTTACAGAAAGAAAACCCCTAACAGACCTTCCAGACTCTAAATCCATTTTATTCTGCTGGAGCAGTATGAAAGTAGGTTCCCTTAAACCAAGGATCTGATTCAAAGATGAAGCCAAATCCGTGCTGGCATAGTTTGTGTTTGCTAATTTGTCAAACACCATTATAATACTCCTGCTGTGCAAGTATATGCTGATTGCTATCAATAGCAATGACTAGGCTGCTAATTAGAGGTTCAGAAGACATTAGCAATCGGTGTAGCAACACCCATACATGTTCCAGTGGGCACAACATGCTGTTTGCACCCATAAGCACAGAGACAGTAGTCTTGTGAACTGAGAGAATATGGTAGGTAGAATATCCACATGCTGCAAGATTTCCATGTATCTGTGGGACCAGAAGAGTGGAGTGCATGAATGTTCATTGCGAGGGCAAAATTTCTTCACAGATTTCCTGTGCGCCCTCTAAGTGTAAGCTGAATTACAAACTCAAACTCTTTCACTTCTACCTAAATCGCTGCCTTTCACAGGAAGTGTTACGCAAAGTCATTGGATATGTTTAATCTGCCGAACCTGGTGGTTCTCAAATACACCAGACATAAGCACATATCCCAGCTCAGAAGGGGATGACAATTTGGCTGCATTAACTCCCTACTATCCCAAGCTTGGCTTCATTAGGAAAGGGCAAGGATCAGAGATGACATAGGACATCACCCAGTTGACTTCTACTCTGGGTGATCAGGACCCCAGGAGCCTGGGACACATATGTTCAAGTTAGTTACAAACATTATTGCAGACTCCAAGTTCTTATCCTCTTTACAAGATTTACTTCATGCTCAGTAGAGTCAACAGAAAGTCTTTATTACTGTGCAATATCATACTTCATCACGCTCACTTAACATGAAAAATACTGTTACTGAATCACAAAAAATGCAATGCTTTGTGAGAAGCACATCTTCCAAGAAATGGCCAGAAATGGTCAATAAAGTCAAAATAAAAATGCAGATAGATCAACTGATATTAACTTCTATACGTACTTTATAACAAATTTCATCACTTACATAATTTACTTTTAAATGAGAGATTAAAGCCTACATTTAGCAGCATAACATCTTCCCTAAAATTTGTACATATTACAGAAACATGGGGTAAAAACATCTGAGTAAAACTTAAACCACTTCTTGAGAAAGCAGTATCTTGTTTTGCTGCTCGTGGTTTTTTTCACTGTATCTAGGATACAGTTCTTCCTTTGGTTTTGTTTTTAATTACCACAGTATGGAAAAAAAAAGAATATAAAAAAAGTTGTAAATCTAATCTATATATTGTGCTTGTTTTGTACAACTATTGTTTTATTCATTACATTTAGCATATATCTCTTCCTATTCTAATCACTGTTCCATTACATACCTGAGGCCACCTTCTAGAAAGCTTAGAAGTTCTTGGCCTGATTGTGATTTCACACAGCCATCCCACTGGCATTAGGGTTGCACAAGAGTAAATTAGAGCACGATGAAAACCAATGTGAGCAGAGCTTATGCAGGTTGGAGTCTACATTCAGTTGTAAAGTCAGACTAAATGAAAGGAAAACCAGGCCACACAGATTTAAGCTTTACCTTTTTTAATTGGCCTTCTTCCTTTTTGATACTCCCTAGGATGCTTCTATTGTATTCCCGAAATAGGAAAACAAAATAATTATGAGAACCCACACAGACACAAAGTATCTGAATTTCATAATCAGTAAACAAAGTCCCTGAGGCCCTTCAAGGATTCATAAGAGCACTTGTCAGTTTTGTCTAAAGATAACAGAATGTTGAAAGGCAAAACATGAGGACTGTGCTGTAGATCAGAATATCACAATCAAGATGACAAACTCAGTGAAAGGCAACTGCAGTTCAGCAAAAATTACCACCCCCAAACATTTGCTTATTTTTAGTTTTAGATTAACTTTTAAAAACACATTAAGATCTGGGCTATTAGGCAAAGTATCGAAAAGTTAAGATACATTATAGTGAAGCTGCCTCCGCAGTCTGAAGCACGGACCCTGTAAGAAGTCGTAGCAGTGACTGCGGCTTCCAAAGAGCCACGTCCCTTCTGTTCCCACAGCAGTAGCCACTACCCTGACTCCACAGGGGAAGCAGCAGCTCCAGCTTGGGCTTTCAGGTCTCTGGCACAGGCAAAGAAGGCAGCACAGCAGTGACCTTGTTCCTGTCCAGCAACGTGCTGCCTTTACTATATGTATGCCAACTACATTCCCGTTAAATGCATGGCTTTCTCAAGAGATCTTAAAGAAGCGCTGTGCGTGCTGCTTGTGCAGAAGGGTGCAATGGCAACGGGAAGGACCATACAAGCGCTGAATTACATTTCCTGTGCAGAAATATAGCCTCATGGCCATATGCTGTAACTGAGATGCAACTGTGGTGCTGGCTCACGAACACAAGTAAACCTGATTTACAACACTGATAGGTATTTCCTACCAGGCTGCAATGACTGGTAAAACTCACACTAAACACAACTTTGCAACACAGGAACAACATTTGCCTCTTGTGCTCCTTATGACAAGAATGGGACAATTAGCTGGCATTTCTCTGATACCATTTATTCAAACAAAAGAAAATGGAATTTGTTTGTCTCCTCTGCAGTTTGTGGTAGGAATGTGTACCTGGCCTATCCATCACCCCCATTGAAGATAACAACTGCTTTGTTTCAGGAAAAAAGTGAGGTCTGGGCTGCCCAAAGTAGTCAGCTGCTCATTCTGCTTTCTACATGTCCACTGTAGAGGAAGAAGAGGCCTCGCACCATTTTGAACTAATAAATAAATATCTAAAAACCCACATGACATCATAAAAATAAAATACTTTCTTATGGTAATTCATATTATGCAGTATTATCAGCAGTTCTTGTAATGAGTTTTCCTAATTTCAGTGTAAAGTTTTGATTTCTTCTATTTTTTTTGCCAAGACAAACAAGCCATTATTTAGGTATTACTGACCAGCATGAAACCATACCCCAGAAAAAAAATCCCGTTAACAAATAAATGTATTACTGGGTGAATTTCTCCCACCTATACACTTCTGGGAGAACCCAGCCCTTTGCTACTTGTTTTTTAATTACCTCTGTGGTTTCTAGCTGGTGACACAGACCCTTCACCCGTGAAGGGAAGCCATACTCCAGGGGAAGCACACAGGTCATGTGATTAATTTTGAGTGACCTCTAGTAAATCCTTCTGGAAGCAACAAATTTGTAGCCGCACCCTGAGCAGGGGGCCCAAGGAGCACAGCATGGAGAGAGCAGCCAACAGTGGACGGCGCGAGCACCTGGGCTTGCCGGCAGAGCTGGCAACCAAGCCTGGGCGTCGGGGCAAAGCGAGAGCTGGCCCTGAGAGGGATCAAACACCATCCGTCTCCTCAAGGGAGGCCTGGCTGTGAAATAACTTCGAGACCTGAATTCCTTCCTAGCAGTTCAGTGCTGTGTTTCACACCAGGCTTATACAAACTCTTCCTGTATCCATTTGGTTACGATTTTCTCATGACGGCAATGTTTGCATTCACAGACTGCACCTCTTAATTTTGAATTATTCCTCTAGTCTGGGAAGACAATACTTCTTATCTGTGAAACAGCAGAAAAATTAAACGCTGTCTGGTCAACAAGCAAGCCCAAACATGTTTGTCGCAGCGTAACAAGCTCAAATACTTCACTCAGCTGCTTAATGGGACGTAACGTTCACAGCATTACAACGAACTGTTTAATGTGTTTTCAGCACACTCTGCTTTTATACCCTTGGCATAGGTGTTCGACTACCAATATTTCATACCAGGAAACTAGAAAAACAGAGACGGAAATGATTACGTGCTACAACCTAGTATCTTGATCTATGCCTCAAAAACTGATAGCTGCATACCACAGTATTTTCTAATTGTTTTGGCAAAGGAGTTGTTATACTTCCTGAAAGACACTGAAGATCTAAGTCCTTGATCCAAGTCCAAGAAGCATTTATTAACATCATCAGGTACAAGCTTGTGTCCTAATCTGGAGAGAACTTAGTAGTGAAATGCTGTGAAAAATTCAGTTTCCCATTGCTACTCTAGACTAGTCCAAACTTACTGGTAAACTTTTTATACTGACAAGAAGAGTACTAAGGAGTGATTCTGAAGGCAGATACCCTGCAGAGCACCTTTCGTTATGGTTAAGAGAAAGGAGTAGGCCCTTCAGGCTCTCAGCAGATGAAGGACAACTCTGTCACATTCACAGTGTAAATAAAACTACTGCACCAGTGCTTTTGTAGGTAACCATTATTAAAGTATTAACACGATTAGTACAAAATTAATTAATATAATCATTCAGGAGCTTCGAGTAAAAGCAACAGCTGAGTTACCCACTGCAGAAAAAATGTCTTGTTCCCAAAGTCCATGGTTATCAGGTGAGCCCCACCTACTCATCCTGAGGTTAGATGAATATAACCCTGAGCAGCCCTGAGCCAAAAGTATGATGGAACTGCTCTGAGAATCAGCTCAAATGGTGGTTTCTGCAGAAAGGTTCACATTCGAGTTGCAAACTGAATGAGAGAAATTTCTTAAATTCTCCCCTGCAGGGTCCACACCAGAGCCAGTTACATTCTCATTAACTGAAATATCAGGATATGATATAAGGACCAAATCCCCAAAATGGTGTTTGTTTGTTTTTTAACGATACTGAGATCTTTATCTTCTGGAGCCATACACCTGAGGCATCTCATTTTTAAGCCTTCCTCTTCAGCCAAGAAGACCAAAAGATGATTTAGCATTTTATTTTAGTATTTTACTAGTAACTGAATCCAAGAAGCATCAAGTATTATGAGAGCTGGCCACTCTGTAATCAAAGAACGAAAATGGTCTTTTAAGTACATGTTGCTGGTAGCGAACTTCAGACATTCCAGAGCCAAAAAAATACAACACAAATATGAAGACCCTAAACTGAATATCCCCCAAAATGCATCTAGTCCTTACCCCAACTATAATTCTGTTTTTCACTATGATTTGCCTTTCAGTGCTTGGAAACTGAAAAAACCATATTGAAATAAAACCATTATAGCTCACAACCAAAAGCACTGAACTCTAGCACAATGTAATTTCTAACACCTGCACAGTTCAGGATTCTTCACTGGTTAAAAAAAGTTCACAGCACTCACTGCCTCTGCCTGAAAAACACACTGCCGACATCTTCTTGTTGGCTTTCCTGTACATTTCAAACTGAACAGTCACAAAATAAAGGCAAATTGTGAAAAACATCTGAAACTGTAAGGAGAATAAAGACCATGCCTCAGTCCACTCAAGTCACTCCTTTGCTTCTCAGTGCCTATATATACCATTTTGTTGAATACTTCACATATCCATCTTCCCCCCTGCTCCTGAAAATTTAAATTGGGCAAACAAATTAGGGTACATAAACTACAGTATTGAAGATCTTTAAAATGGTAATATGAGCTAAGAGCAGAGCACCAATTCCTCCAAGTAGTATTTACATTACTTTAGCTGAAATCGATGGAAATAAATGTGCTACTGTACCCTTTATCCCCAAGTTATTTTGGTATAATTGAACTACTTGGGAGGTTCTGAAGGCATAAAGTGAATTTTCATAAAAATCTTCTTCATGCAACTTTCTGTCTAGACTTTTCTCATTGTCACCCATGTATCTTCCCAGATAAGGTACACCAGAGAGTAAGAATAAACCTTCTGCACAATATAATGTTCTTCAAAATCTGACTCCTCCCAAACTCTAGAATTTGTCTTTGTATTCCTGCTATGTCCTTACAGGTTCTATTATTCATGCAACAGGAAATGTTTGAGGTTCATAATCTGGTTTCATGTCAATCTATTTCTGGTTTTAAACAAGTGATGTCCCTTTGATTTAGGAAACATAAGCAATCAAGCCGCAGAGAAATAACAAAATTCAGGATTTTTGGACTATATCCACATCTCAGAAAAAGAGGCATCTACCAAAAATACGTATCATAATTCTCTAGGTTTAGAAAACCTGAATCTAAGTGTAAATACAAGTGTGTTTTGAATACTTCACATATTAAAAAAAGAAAAAATACAGTAACATCTATTGATTTACACACTTGTATGAAGTATGCATGCCAATTTTTACTTGGACATGTTTAACAAATATGATGAGGCCATGGGATTCATGTTTCAGGGAATGTAAACCCTTTCAGAATTACTAAGTTAGGTTTTCTATACCAGCAGGTCTGCAAGGAAATGCGCTGCATGGAATGCAAAAATCAGAAGTCAACAATCAGGTAACATCACATTCTTCTTCTCTCTCCCCAGACATGGCACCATATGGTTAGGGGAAGGATAGGGACAGGGAATGCGGCATGGCTGAGAAGTTTGGAGCGGAAATGTTTAATTCTGTAACTTCTCCCGAGTGCTTCGCTGAGACCTTCCCAGAGTGCAGGCCTGGCCAGGCATCATTACTGACTGATACAAGCTGCAACATAATTCTGTATCCAAAAGCCCCAGTCATTTCTAGGGCACCAACTCACTGCATTATGCTCTTTAGTGGCCTTAATACAGTATGTTTAGCTCAGTAGAGCGTCTCTGGAAAACTCACATTTCTAATTCTAATCAAGCATATTTGTATTTTTAGGATGCATATTAGCATTATGCCCTAGCAATACAAACATTTGGTAGGTGCCATATGGACACAGACAAAACACCCAGTGCCCGCTCAAAGGGTCAATCTTTAACACATGAGTAGTCCCTCTGATACCATCAGCTGCTTGTGCATAACGATACAGGCCAGCTCCTCAGCCCTCTACTCGCGTGAAGTGGAGCAACGCTGACTTACCCTGCCTGAGGTTATTTCCAGCCTTATATAAGCCTTTGCGTTAGGTAAAATATAACGCAATCAAATATTGATAAAACAGGCAGAAAATGAGAAGGGTAGAAAGCAAACACAGAAATGGATTTACACTTGGCCACCAGGACTTACACAAATACCGTTTATTTTTTTGAAAATTTGTGTTTTAAATAACACTAAAGCCTAGATAGTAAATATATAACACAGTATTAAAAAAAACCCCACAACTATTTTTGACTACGTTGTTACAAATATGGCCTTCAAGGTAAATTTTAGCAAGAGATTTTGCTAACCCTTGAAAACTTTCAGAATTCTTCCTAGAGGGAACAAACTTGGGCAACGGAAAAGTTACTATGTTTGGGTTTACATATTTTTTAAAATCTAATTGAAAGCTTCCGGATATCTGTTATCTCCCTGGGCCAGAAAATAGTAAAGCTTCACAACTTAAAAATGTGTTTAAAAAAAATTCTGAACAGCTAAACTAGGAAATATGAGCAACTGAATGTGAAAAATTATCTATCTTGTGCTAAGTCTCAGCCAAGTTGGACAACAGCCACAGATTTTGGGCGTGTACTCTTACAAAAACCAGCAAAAGAATAAACAAACAGATAGGCAATTTCTGTGGCAATTAAAACTACTTAAGCTCTCACACAGAAATAGGGAATGCAAAATGGTGGGGTTTAGTAGTTTCCATTGTAAAAGCAGGCAAAGTCCTAATGTGCTGTCGCATCCTATCAAGGTCAGAACTGGTCTGCCTTCCTGATGAATCAATATAAAACAGCATGAAGACAATCTGAGAGGCAGAGAATATTAAAACTTCAATATTTTAATGCTAGTGTGGAGTGCATGATGGGACATTTTGCAGGTACCTTAATTTTTTTATTATTAGAGAAGCACAGGAATCTCAGTGATGTCAAATGGGGCTAAAGGTGCTCTTAATTTCTGAAAATGAGGCCACTTGTATTTAGGTTCAGAAATATGGATATAGCTCTAGGGATCCAAGTTAAAAATGTAGCCTTTAAAAAATAAACAGTGAGGTGTATTACAAGTTGAAATCTTTGCAGCTAGGCTAAGTAACCTTGAAATTATCCCCCATTTAAAAAGCCTGATTAACAGAGCTGCATGTGCCCCTACTAAATAAACTGTTTGATTACAGTTCCTCTTCATCGCCCCCCCCAGCAAATAACATTTTAGACAACAATAATAAAATATGACAGTGTGTCTGCCAATGCTCCTGGGTAATATCCTTCAGCTTACATGCACGTGTTCATGCATGTATACATGAATGCACAACATAAATATATGTGTGCACATGCGCATGTTAATTTGGGAAAGATATAACTACTTTAGTGACCATTTCAGTGTTGTTAATACTTCACAGACAGAATTCCAGTATTGGAAAAAAAACCCCAACAGCCACCCTAAATCTCCGTTTGAAAATCTAGTTTTCTGCACAAAGAATAAATAGGGAAGCAGATAAATGCTTAACGGTTCTTCAGCCTTTGTCAGGCTCTGCCTCAGCAGTCAGGTTCTACCAACAAATGAGAACTGAAAGCCGGGATAAGCCTTATAAGCCAATGCCTGGGCTGTGAGCCCGAATAGAGCCTTTCCCCAAGCATCAGCTGAGCCATCCCACCAGCTGTTCCTAGATGTTCAATTCGCCACTTGGCTGAAATGCTACTCCTTTTCCTTGTTGCTTGCTCCTGCCAACCTAGATCTGGTCCCTGTGACCACTTTCCCCACCTGAAGTTTCTCCAGCTTGACCTGCATTTTCTTTAGGGCCCTGCCCTGTTGTACATACTCCCTTTCAGATTCACAGTGTGGCTTCCAAATCTCAGAAATTGGCCAACATCTTCTCAGTAGCAGGGTATCTCCACATGTCCTTAATTCCTGACCATAGTTCTAGGGTCCCACTTTTGAATCCTTCCCACAGGAACCAAGCGCATTCATCTTGTGTTTCTCAGCTATCTATGCTGTCACTGCTTTTTCATATGGTAGCAATTTCTCCACCAATCTTGTTAGAAGGCCTCCCTGAGACAGAGTTTTGATTATGATATCATTATTGCGATACAATTATATTTATATATGGCTTGCTTGGTGGTGCTTGTGTCACTGAACCTACACATGGTATAAACACCTTTCATCTATAATTTACCATAGACATAGATGAACTAAGATTTTTAGCTGAAACATCCTCTTTTGTCCCAATACAAATAATTCTTATATTCTCTTCTTGACCAGTGCTGTACAAGTAGCAAAGCATAGTTTTGGGACCGTAAATTACTGACATTACCTTCTCCAGATGTTCTGTATTAAAGTTTGTTGATATTTACAAATTTTTAAAATGTAAATATGCAGAAACACTACCATTCATAGCTAATTCACAGTAGAGAATACTGCTCATCAGAGTAAGAGTCTAACCTTTTATTATGGTGTTACTACTTAAAATAAACCCTCCACGGATATTGTGTAGAATCAGACTTAATAGATTCTGAGCTTAAATAACTGTTAAGTAATCTGCTGTGACTTGATCTGGATGGTAGGACACTCCTGTAGGATGCCCCACCTCCAGCTCTTTGCAACAGCTGCCAAAACACTCACCCATCCCATCCTCCAGAAATCTTTTAGAGACCTCAGAGGTGCCCTAAAAGAGCAGACCCTAAATTCTCACATGAGCCAGGTCTAGTATTCGTGAAAGATTTATAGGACAGCCTCAAAAGTTTTCCCTAGGAGAGGCCCCTACCAGAAGGGGATCCATACACATGGACCTGTGGCCAAGGGTGTCAGTGAAAGTGTTGTCAGATCCCAGGCATTATTTTCTAATAATTTACACTTCAATAAAAAAATAAAAAAGAAATAGTAGTATTTGTATTTTCAGATTTGTCTGGATTTTGTGCTGGATTTTGCTGGATGAACAGCATGCACTGGTGGTCTTGCCAGCTGGATGATAAACACATGCACTCTTCAGCTAAAGATAATGGAAGCATCCTGAAGACTAAGCCAGTCCTTCTATTTCGGAGCAGATCAATAGCGCACCACGGCAGGCTGATTTGGCAGGGCCATGCAGGTCAAGCAGTCACCCTTATAAATAACTGCTGATTGAGCAGAGACTGCTTCAAGCAGCCTGAGGAACTATGGCAATGAAACTATTGCAATAAAAAGAAGCTACACTGAAGCACAAAAGGGGTATAGAGGGGAAAAAGGCAACTATCAATCAAAATTGGGGAGGAACTGTACGTGCTGCACTTCCAGCATTTCCAAAGCTTTCAAGGTGGAAGAAGCAAAGTTCTTTGAAGCAAGTTCTACAGTGTTCTAGTTGCAGTAAAATGAAGATGGCATATTAGTCCCTCATGGCTACAGCTAAGCTTCTCAGAAGAAACGCTTAACTCCAGTCAGTTGGCTATAGTATAGAAATTTTTTTTCCTCATTTTGCAGTATCACCCTTTCCTTCACGCCACCTTAAAACACCAAAGACATTCTTTCTTCCCCTAGTGCCAATACGTATGCCTATGTCTATCTATTCACCTACCCAACCCCACCTTCCTTTTTGCATTTTGTTTCTGCAGTCCATTGTGCTCTCTAATGGATGTGGCATGCAACTACCAAAATAATTTTCTTCAGCAACCTCCTCGACAATGTGATTTCCCTAACTGACACCTTCTTTGGCATTCTTCTGCCATTTCAAATAAAAATAATTTTTCTAAAAAAACAAGGTTCTCCATACATCTTTTAAATTGTCCTTTGTTCCTGCACTGCCAACTACTGCAATCATATCTTCTATACAGTTTATTTCACTTGCTTTGCTTTCAGACTGCTCTCCCTATCTGAAATGGCTGGTCCATCATACAGTATTAAGCAGTTGAGACTCTCAGCTTTGAAATCCTTCTCTGGAAGTTATCTT